>NW_019154089.1:36934075-37208323 GCF_002288905.1 Enhydra lutris kenyoni | reverse complement strand
CCTGGGATCATGACCTGAGCCGAAGGCAGAGGCTTCAACCCACTGAGCCACCCAGGTGCCCTTCACTGAGTATTTCTTGAATAAATGAATGAATGGATGGATGGATGGATGAATGAATTTGTACTGGCCACTGTGGTAAGCTCACTTAAGTCTCCCAGCAACCCCTGGAGATGAAGCCCCATTCTTCAGGTGAGGGACCTGAGGCTCAGGGGGTGAGTGGTGGGGCTGGGGGATAGAGCTCCTTTACTGATCAGGCCCTCCCCATCTGGGGCCAGCAGATAGGTGTGACCAGGGCCCTGTCCTGCAGGAGTCAAGCCTGGTGTTCCAGTGACCTCAGACCACTTTCTCCCTAGGGTTGGGCAACAGCCCTTCTTTGTCCCATGACTATGGGCTCAGCAGCACCCTGGGCCTCCAGCCTTCTCCAGCACTTGCTCTTTGTTCCAGTGGCTGAGGGAATGGGCTGCCTGGCTTATACTTTGTGGACCAGCCGCCAGCAGGAATGTGGCGGTCTTCCACCTCTGGGGGTGAGGGCGGGGTGTTCTGCACCCTGGGCAGTGTAGCAGGTGGGTCTAGAGGACAATGGTGGTCTCTTGCCAGAAGCTTCTCTCCCTAGAGCCACAATTGGCCCAGATTAGTGCATCAAGTCATGCGGAGAACAGAGTGGGCTCAGGGATTAAATGAAAAGCATGAGAGGGAGTAGGGAGGTTTAGAATCCACCCCAGAACCAGGAGAAAGGCCTTCTTTGCTCAGATGACCTCACAGTAAGTTTTCAGTGATCCAGTTGCAGGACAATGAGAGAAGGAGCAGTACCAGCTGGTTCCAGGGGATGGACTCAGCCTGGGGTTTGGGTTTGGGGGGTCAGCAGAAGGCAGACTTGATTAGTTAAGACTACAGTTTCGAGTCAGTCTGAGAGCAGGATCTTTAGCAGCAGAGCTACCTAGAGCATGTTACTTAATCCGCCTGGGCCTCAGTTTCCTTACCTGTGCAATGGATCAAACTAAGCATTTCAGGGGGTGGTTGGAATGAGAAGGTGGGATGTTTGAAGAGAGTGCTGGGCCTGGGTGGTAGTGGTATCAGTAGTAATGACAATCAGTGACAGATTGGTGGAGGAACCTGGAAGACCCCCTGAATTACAGACCGTAGGTTATCATTTGATGCCTCTTTCTTTTTCTATCAGCGCAGCAATCACTCCCTCTCTGTAGGAAGCTGGGATCGCAGATTTGCATAAACCCTGCTCCTTGGCCTGGGGAGAACTGATCTGCAGATGGCCAGTGCAGAGGGAGTGTCCAGACAGCCTGTGTGGCAGACGGAGTGTGGAGGGGTGAGCTGGAGCTGGCTGACACGGTGGGGAGGGGCATCCCAGGGAGAGACCAGCCTGTCATAAGGCCCAGCATGTCCTGCGGCTGGTGAATGATCAGTGAGTGACTCGGGGGAGACAGGACCTCCCTCCCCACAGGTGGAGGATTTGAGTTGGCCAGAGGACTGCTGGGAGGGTGAAGAGTATAAGGGATGGTCCAAGAGTCTGGAACCGTTAGAAGTAGGAGCTCTGAGATTTCCAGTCTGGGAAACTAGCGGGAGGCTGCTCAGGGTCAGGTGCCTAGGGCCTCCCAGGCCAGATGAATGAGCGGTCTCACCCTGTGGTCTGCAGGCGTTCAGGCCCTAGGCATGGAACGGAGACACAAGGCGGAGGCATAGCTTCTCACCTGCAGTCCTGACCAGAGGCCTTTGCCCAATAAAGCTGAGGTCCCCATCGTGGTGGGGCCAGGCCCCACATACCCACCCAGGTACTTGCTGGACAGGGAGAAGTTTGGTAACTTAACACAGTAAACCTTGCATAGATTTAATGATGATAATGATAGATACTGCCATAGTAATAGTATTCTTACTCCTGTCATCACTATTGATTTTTTTTCAAAGATTTTATTTATTTATTTGACAGAGAGAAAGATCACAAATAGGCAGAGAGGCAGGCAGAGAGAGAGGGGGAAGCAGGCTCCCTGCTGAGCAGAGAGCCCGATGTGGGGCTTGATCCCAGGATCCTGAGATCATGACCTAAGCTGAAGGCAGAGGCTTTAACCCACTGAGCCACCCAGGCGCCCCACCACTACTGTTACCCCTTTTAGCATATTGCTGTGAAATTCTCAGTGCATTTCACATGCATAATCCATGTCCTCAGGAGGTTTTCGTTTCCATTTTACAGATTAAGAGCCTGAGGCCAGGGGTGTTGAAATGTCTTGCCCAATAAGGTCACCATTGCAGGAACTGGGCAGGAATGTGGGACTTGTGTCCCCCGCAAGGGGAAAGTGGACTCAGGGGACCACAAGACCCACCTGGTCAGGATGGGATAGTTTTAGAAAGGGCCTTCTCAGCGCTTCCTGTCTGTGCCTTGTCTTAGACTGAGTTCCCAGGATTATTTTGAATTCCTGGAGCAGTGATCCCCGGTCTTCTCGGAGTTGCAACATCCTTCCGTGGTGTGATTTTGCAGTAGTTGCAACTCCCCCAGAAAAGTGTAATTTCCATTGATTCCTCTAAGTTAGAGTTAGGGAAGAGAGTTGTTTGGAGACGTTTGTATGGGTTCCTGGTTGGCTCAGTTGGTTAAGGGTCTGACTCCATCTCAGCTCAGGTCTTGATCTCCTGGTTGTGAGTTCAAGCCCCATGTTGGGCTCCATGCTGGGTGTGAAGCTTACTTTAAAAAAATTCTATATATTAAATAATTAAAAAAATTTTAAATTAAAAATTATATATATACACATATATATGGGGAGAAGTTTGTAGCTGGAGATCAAATGCCATGGTGACAGCATTGTACTTGGAAAAAGGTCTGGGCTCCATCCCTGCCCATCCCTCTTTGCTATGTGACTTGGACAAGTCTGGCCTCCTCTCCAGGCTGTGAGTTTCCCCATCTCTCCCATCTCTGCCATGCTGTGACTCATTATTTTTCTACTGTGGGGGCTGTCTTACCCATTCTGCTTGGGGTGGAACTGCCAGGTACTGAAGAGAGAGGGAGAAGGTTTGTTCCTGGAGACAGATGGAGCTAGGCAACTGTCACGGTGGGCAACATGATTTCCCTACATCCAGTGAGCAAAGCCTGGTGCAGGTTCCTAACTTCCCAGGTTGTGTCCCCTTTCTGGGTGACAGGTGCTGACTTCTCTTTGAACTGCACGTTGGAAGAAATTTATCATGGGATCATGTGCCTTAAATGAGTGGGTTTGGAAGGAGGAGAAGGCGGCGGAGGAGGAACTCTAGGCAAGAGAATCCCCGATTTCCAACCTCCCCAGTGAATCACGGAACATTGGGCTAAGTCACTCATGGGGGTGGAAAGATTGGGCACAAAATTAAGGAACTTCGGGCCAGGTTTTTTTTTTTTTTTTTTTTTTTTAAGGAGCAAATTATTCAGAATCCTTTACTGATAGATTATATCTAAAATTGATTTCTTCCTTTTTTCCAGACTACTGTTTTATCCATCTTGAATGATTTTGTAGTCTATAAAATTGTCTTTTATCTCTCTTGGTTTCAGTTAAGAAATATTTTAGCAGGGGAGGGAAGGTGCCGGTGAGTTCTGAGATACTGTGGGGGTCTGCAGACACGGCCGTGGGTGCTCTTTGAGGCTGAGATGGCCATCTTTGGGCCCTGAGCCCTGGTGTCTCTCATGCAAGCTCTTGCCCGGCTCTACCACGAGGTCTGTAGTTATTTAAGGAAAGCTCACATCAAGTGGAAAAAGAGCGACCACACTAACCATACCATGTGGCCAATAGGCAATTCAACACCAGAGCTACCCAACCCCCTCAGGCCCTCACCAGCTGCTGGATTTTGCAGCCGCATGGATTAGGTGACTGCTGGCCTGATGGGCAGGGCCATATGCACACAGCACACGCTGGGTGCCTGCGAGGGCAGCCTGGCCCACTTCAGCCCAGGAGACAGGATCTGCCTACATCCAGGGGGGGCTCTCTTCTGAGCCTCACAGAGCAAGTTAATGTAAAAGTTGTTTTTTTTCAGGTCATAAAGGAAGCTAAAAATTGTGAGACTTGGGCGCCTGGGTGGCTCAGTGGGTTAAGCCACTGCCTTCGGCTCAGGTCATGATCTCAGGGTCCTGGGATCGAGTCCCGCATCGGGCTCTCTGCTCAGCAGGGAGCCTGCTTCCCTTTCTCTCTCTCTGCCTGCCTCTCTGCCTACTTGTGATCTGTCTGTCAAATAAATAAATAAAATCTTTAAAAAAAAATTGTGAGACTTAAAAACAACCATTTTATATTACTATAACTCAGATTTTTGTTTAACTGCTCCATAATTTGCTGTGTGAACCTCAGAATGTTACGAAGAGCTAACTTCCTGCCTTAAAATTCCTTTTTTCATTTTATATTTTGTTTGTTGGCTCAACAGATGTTTTATATATATATTTTAAATTATTTTAAAAAATATATATTTATAATTCTTAAATAATGTATTTTAAAACATTTTTATGTATCATGAATTTATAAATTATTATATTAAAATACATATTTTCAATGAACATTAAAATTTTTTTACTTAGAACTTTTTAAAAACAATATTTAAAAAATTTCTAACGTTTGGAACTAACTCATCAGAAAAAAATAAGGTCGCTGCCCTCCTGTAATCTCTTAAGATAACAACCAGTTTTAGCAATTCGGTGTGTTTAAATGCCTTTCAACCAAATATGAGATTATCTGTTTTAGTTTCATATAAATTGTATTTTCTTGTTCTGAATAAGCTGCAGGTGTTAATTTATTGAAACTTGAGAGAATACAAGTAGGCAAAAGAAAAAAAAGTAATCTCAGCACCCAGAAATAACCAGTCAAAAGCAGTGCCTTTTTTTTTTTTTTCCTTTAAAGTAACATTGTAGGTTCCCACCTCCAGCCAAGCTGCCCTCTTTGGGCACACTTTCCCTGCCTTTCAGCTGGTGTTTGTGAGCCAGTTTCTGCCTGTGACCTTGAGAGAGGGAGAACCTCAGCTCCAGGCCTAGTGTGACTGTCGCCCACCATGTGACCTCTTTCAGCCTTTCATAAATGGGAACAGTCCCTGCATTGCTGTGAAAATGCACATATCATGGATTTCAAAGCTCTTTGCAAGTGGTGGAGGTAGGCCACAGTGACTGCCTTTGTTTTAAGCGTAGACCGTGTCAGGTTTGGACAGTATCTGATCACCTCTAAGTATTCCACAGGACCGAGAGCTCTTATCCCAGGATTTGATCACTCCTGAGGTCTGGCTCTTGGTCCACACGACGTGCGCCGCCTCTGTCTATCTGTACATTTGTTAATATGAACAGAGAACGATTAACACCCTTGCTGGTGTAATAAAGGTATTCCAACCCAGCCTTCCTGATTTAGAATCTGTTACTCAGCTGGGCTGTTTGAAGTGTTAACTGATCCCCCTTGTGATTCGGGCTGCAGTTGGATCCCGGGTGAGGGGAAGGGATTGGTGGGGGTCCCTCGGAGCGGGCCCCAGGAAGATCCTGCTTCTTGACAAGTTCATTTCGTACTTGACAAGTTTCATTTTCATTTCAACATACAGCAGCAGTGTTCAGTGGGAAAGAGACAATAGATGTGCTTTTGTAGTTCTTTTGAAAAGGTAATGCTCAAGCCTCCTTGAGGAAATTGTCAAAGTTACAAATGGAAGGATCGCTCCTGTTTTGGTGTTCCTGTGCCCTGAGGAGGCCCATTACCAATTTCTAATATGTTCTTCCAGAAAGAAACCGTGCAGACACCAGTATACATAGGGTCTGGCTTCCTACCTTCATTTTTTTGCACCAGTGGTAGCAAGCTAAGTACATCGCTGTGCAGCTTGCTTGCTTCCATTTATTTTCTAATTTGTTATTATTTTTAAAGATTTTATTGATGGGTTTGATGAGAGAGAGACAGGGAGAGAAGGAACACAAGCAGGGGGAGTTGGAGAGGGAGAAGCAGGCTTCCCACCGAGCAGGGAGCCCGATGTGGGGCTCAACCCCAGGACCTTGGGATCATGACTGGAGTTGAAGGCAGACGTTTAACCGACTGAGCCACCCAGGAGCCCCTTTCTTCCACTTAATATTGGATCCTGATGATCATTTCATATCAGTATATTAAAAAAGATCTGCTTCATTTTTTTGCCTCGAATGTAGTTGATTTAACCAGTTCTCGGTCGAGCTTTGAAAGCATTCCTAATTGAGGCCTGCTGCTAGTCTGCGGGGAGCATCTTTGTGTGAGCGTCATTTTGCACGTGTGTGATGGATGTGTGGGAAAAATACCTCCCCAGGGCAGTTGCTGGGTTAAAGGGTATGTGCATTTAAAATTTGGACAGCTGCTAATGCATTCCCTTTCATGAAATTTTATCAGCTTTACATTCCCAGAGAGATGAATAAGAAATGCTTGTTTCCTCACACACCTTACAGCCTTCAACTCTTTTGATCTTTGCTAATCTTGTGTTTCTTTGGAGTTTTAACTGCCGACTTTCTCTCCTGGTTAAGAGTCACTTGTGTTTCCTCTCCCAAGAACGGCCTGTTGTGTTGCCGATTTTTTCCTTGATTTATATAGGTCTGCTTGTTTTCCCTCACTTACCCTCACAATACCCTGGGGTCTTCTTGGGCTCCAACCTCCCTCTGGCAGCCTGGTTGGAGGAGAAAGCCCACTGGAGCAGAGTTGGGATCTGGACCCTGGTCCTGCTACCTTCTCGCTGTGTGACCTTGACAGAGTCACTTAAACTCTCTGAGTCACGGTTTCCCACTCCGTAAGTGAGGATGTTAGTTCCACAGCAGGGTTGTTGGATGAATGAGATGATCAGTGTAAAAGTGTTTTATAAACACCGTGGAAAGCCATAAAAACACAGTCCTGCATTAATATTCACTTAGTTTCAAGCAACTGATGAGTTGAGATTCCTGAGACTTTAGAGGCAAGTCGTCTGGTTAAACAGGTGGGGAAAGGGAGGCCTGGGGAGAATGGACCTGCCCGAGTCGTAAGGCAGAGGTGGGCCTGACCGGGAGTGGGGTCCTGGGTTGTCTTGCTGTCGTCGGAGCCACGGGCGACATGCGGTTTCTTTCTTTCTTTCTTTTTTTTTTTTTTTTAAAGATTTTCTATTTATTTATTAGACAGAGATCACAAGTAGGCAGAGAGGCAGGCAGAGAGAGAGAGAGAGAGAGAGAGGGAAGCAGGCTCTCCGCTGAGCAGAAAGCCCGATGTGGGGCTCGATCCCAGGACCCCGGGACCACGACCCAAGCCGAAGGCAGAGGCTCTAACCCACTGAGCCACCCAGGCGCCCCAACGACATGCGGTTTCTTGAAGAGCATTCTGGTTTTTATAGGAAATGATCCCGACTTCCGTGGGAATGCAGTGTGGCTGAACCCTAAAAGGCTGCCCTTGAGAACTGAGAAATACCTAGATTGGACCCCAGTTCTGCCAGCTCTTTGCTGCAGCCCCTAACGCCAGGTGACTTCACTTTTTTGGGACCGCCATTACCTTCTCTGCGGCGGGCGGCGGAGGGATTACTGAGACCGCAGTGGTCGAGCCCTGCCCGTCTGGCGCCGGATGGGACTTGGTAAGTGGCGTCATTATCTGCTTGGCTTTGCAGGAGGCTTTGCAGGAGGCGCGGCAGCGGGGGAATCAGGGGGCCGGGCTCTGACGCTGGACACCCCGTTCACGGCCTTGCTCTGCCCTGCCTTGCTGGTTGGGCCGCTTACTTCACCTGTGACGTCATCACCAGAGTCCTCACTGCAAAGCCTTGATTTGAAGAATTAGTGGACTTTGAATACAAAGTGCTTATCACGTAGGAGGTGTTTCTAAATCGGTTATGAAGAAAGGACTTACCGAAGCACCCGGATGTGGCGGGCAGTGGCCCAGATGTTGGGGGTGTGGCGGGAAAGAAGCAGGGTCGCTGGCCTCGGGGAGCTTGTGTCCCAGATTCTTGTTTATGCTGATCATTGTTCTTGGTCATGGTAACAGCATTCTGGTCAGTGTCCGTAGATGCTGCCTGGCCTCTGTCTAGGAGATTAAGAACACATACGATGAGGGGATCCGGGGATTTTCCCTACTCCTATAGACTCTGTGGATGACTGACTTCCTATGAGACGCTCTTTTTCCATAACTCTAGGGAACTTGACTCAGCCTGTCCCCCTCACCCCCTTACAAGGGCTGGGGGCTGAAGCCCTGTGGTCCAGTGGCTTGTTTGACGTCCCACCAACCCTGGACCTGGCTTCCTGTCCCCTCAGCCTGGGTCTCTTTGCTTCATGCATTGTTGGGCCACAGGAAGCTCCCCTCTCATCCAGCCCCTACTGAAGTCCATTTCATGTGTGCCCGCCACTGGGCTTGGGTCTGGGACACAGCAGCGAGCTCAGTCCTGCCTGCCGGGAGCTGGCACGGGGCGGCAGGAAACAGATGAGATGATTTCAGCTCACGATGCTCTCCAAGAGAGAAGCAGTAAGGCGAGGACCTCACCCTCGCCTCGATGGGGGTGTGTGAGCTCCGGCGGGAAGGGTGGTCTGAAGGCCCGTTTGGGTGACATTCATGCTAAGGCTTAGAAATCAGAAAGAGAGCAGTTTGCTGGAAAAAAAAGATGTTCTAGGCAGTGGGGACAGCAAGGGCTTGTCACTCCCAGAATGCACTCGCTGCCTGTGCAAACAGGATCCAAGGGGAGGCCATGTAAAGAGAGCTGGCGTGTTTGAACATCTTTTCAGAGCAGGCAGTGAGGTTGGTATAAATCAGAGCAGGCCCCGCCTGAGGGCATCGCCACGTCCGGCTGGGTGCGGTGAGTGAGCAAATGTATTCTAGACCATGCCTTGAGCTTCAGTATTTGGAGCCAGTAGAATCCGCAAGGCCTTCGGAAGTGGCAGAATCGAGGCATTCCTGGATTCAGAGCAGCCCTGGCAGGCCCTCCTGACAGATGAGGACTTCCTTGCCTGCTCACCACCTCATGGTGTCAGCGCCCACAGCCACCGTCGGCAAAGTCAATTTCCGCTTTTGGATCTGCGATTTAATGCCCCGCTTTGCAGAGAGCTGAGGTCAGGGAGCTAATAGGGGTGCTTTGTAGGAGGGAGGTTCTTAGAATTGGAATATCTGGGACCCGGGCAAGGTCACAATGCAGAGAAACCAGCAGGGCTAGATGGGGGGCTGGCCTGGCCAGAGCCACTGGTAACAGAGCCAAAGTGACAGGGAATAACATGGAGGCTTTGGATTCCCTAGGATGCCACTGCTCTGGGAGGGCGTCCTGGTGCCCTGGGAGTTTCTGTTCTAGAAAAAGGCCAGATGGGCTGCTTGGGGTATTTTCTGTCCTGGATTAATCTCTCCCAGCAACAGCCTGGGTGGTGGGGACATCTTTCCCTTCCCGCCCCCTTAGACCATGACCCTCATCCCTCATCCTGCACACGTACTGTCTGTGGTCATCTCCAGCTGCTGTTGGGGATAGAACTACCGCATAATGGCCACGTGAAGGTACAGTTCGTGGTAAGGCTGAAGGTCACTCGGCCAACTCCTATCTGTATCTCTCTGGGAGGACTCTGTCTGGCCAGGTAATCCCGCCCTTGTTCTAGGTCAGAATTCACTTGTTCGATCCATTCATTCATCCGTTTGCTGGTCCACCTAATCAGTCATGCATTTGTTCCTTTGTTTATTTACTTTGGAGCCATAGTTCAAGTTAGGCTCTGGGTTGGGTGCTTGGGGGCACAGTCTCGACAGGGCAGACTGTCCACTGTCTCGGAGCTTAGAGTCCATGGGCTGAGAAAGCAGCAGATCTGTGCCTTGCACACATCATCATCATCATCATCATCATCATCATCACGGTTACCCTTGTCACTGAAGCTGCATGTCAGTGACTGCTGGGAAATGTACCTGCAGAGACCTGTAGTGGGGCCTGGCCGGGGGATCTGAATCCATGTGGGGGATCTCCCTGTGTTCCTGTGCCCCAGGCAGCTGCTGCCTTTTGGGAGCTCATTGCCGTGGGATTCCAGGATGACCCCAGGCCGGTTCTGCCCATGGACTTGGGCCTACCTTCCAGTACCAACGGTGTCTTATGTTTCTCCTACGAGTTTATATCATGCTTTAAAAAAAATTCACCAGCTATTTAAGCATTATATATTATATATATAAGCATTATATATTAAGCAAATATATTTATTTTTTTGCATTTGACTTCCAGTTTTTACTTTAAAGCAGATATAATTAATTTGAAGAATTGGCTATTAATTTTATACCTTTTTTCACACAGTTCCTTTGGGTTCACATAAGGGTAGCTTGCCCTGCTTTGTTTTAAATTTTATTTATTTAGAAAATATTTTTTATTTTAATTTTAATTTTTTAAAAGATTTTATTTATTTATTTGACAGAGAAAGATCACACAAGTAGGCAGAGAGAGAGTGAAAAGCAGACTTCCCGCCGAGCAGAGAGCCCGATATGGGGCTCAATCCCAGGACCCTGAGACCATGACCTGAGCCGAAGGCAGCGGCTTAACCCACTGAGCCACCCAGGCGCCCGAAAGAAAATATTTAATTTGTTTATTTGTCAGAGAGAGAGCGAGAGCGTGCTCACACAAGCAGGGGGAGTGGCCTCCCCACTGAGCAAGGAGCCCAGGTGCAGGGCTCCATCCCAGGATCCCAGGATTGTGAACCGAGCAGAAGGCAGCCGCTTAACTGACTGAGCCACTCAGGCATCCCTCCTGCTTTTTAAAATATAAAATAAAAATTTATGTGAACATTTTTTATTACAAAAGAATAAAATTTTTATTGAAGAAAATAACAGAAATAGACACACCCTCCCAAAGGGAACAGAAACCCTACCTAATTTCACTGTCTAGAAGTGACCACCATCAACATTTCTTTTTTCTTTCTTCCCTATACATTTATCCTTTAAAAAAAAAAATCAGATCCTGTTGTCTTTGTGACTTTTTCACTTAGTGTTACATTGGATAATGTATTTTCATTAAGGTCTTACTAATCTTTATGAGGGTTTATGGAAGGTGTTTTCCATGGCCTTAAATTTTTTAACTCACCTGTTTGATGACAGCAGTGTAATTTTCCTCGTGGCTTTAGCTCGAGATTCTGTTTTGTGGTTGGTTCTGTCTTAGAGAGCCTGTTAAGTTTTACTCACAACTTCAGGCAAGTGGTTGAGTTCTGTTTGCCTCTTTATTTCTTGGTCAAAGTTGAAACAACGGTTTCTCCCCGCTGGCGTGCACGTCCTGGTCCCTGGCATGTGCCTGGACCACCGCTGCTATGGGGGAGCGGGCGAGGAGGGAGGAGGGCTTGGTGGCCGGGAGCAGAACCTGCACTAGACGACTGCTGAGCCTACTTGAACTTGAGCAGCATAGAAAGGGCAGTTCAGTGTAAGGATGGAACTCCTCCTCCTCCACTTGTCCTCACAAATCAGAGGAAGTTCATTTGGTTAAGAATAACCCAATACTGGGTTGTTTTCTGTCCTGGCGTGCTTCCAGCAGCAGAGTGGAGCAGCTGCTAGGCTGCTCCTTGGGGATTGGTGAGGGGACCTGGCCTGCAGGGGTCCCCCAAAACCTAGGGCCACCCACACCTCTCCTGCATATGGAGGCTCAGAGAGACTGAGCTGTCCACGTCAGGCAGGAGGTTGGTGGCAGAGCTGGGATTTGAACCCAGGATTTTCCTACCATGCCTTCCATTTTAGGCTCCTTCACCCACTGGGACGGCACATGTGTTACATGCAAGGAGCTGTGGGGGGACAGAACTGGCGCACACATCATGCTGGAGATATGGCCATGGTCAAGGACCCAGTAGGGGTGTCTGCTGGCTTGTTGCTTCAGCGTGAGCCGTGCCAGGCCCTGTGCTTAGCTCCGCGGACATAGCTGTGAGCACACCGACTGCTCTGACCAGTAAGCAGCAACCTGTCAGCGGGTGGAGGCTGATGAGCCCAGTGAGGGAAAGAGCGCTGTGTAGACGGTGGGAGGCTCTGGGCTGCAGGCCCTGGGAGGAATTGCTGGAGGCGGAACTTCAGCTTGGGGTACTCTAACGGCGGTGCCCCAGCAGCTAGGGGAGGACCTTGGCATTGAATGCCAGCCGGTGGTGGCTGGGTCTGAAGATTCTGTCAGCTGACATGCTGTGTCACCCTAGGCAAGTTGCTTGGCCTTTCTGAGCCTCCTACCCTGGTTTCAAAAGGGTGTAAGAATGAAATGATAATAAATGGACCCAGTGTGTCTGCAGCAGCCGTGCTCGTCATCTCCAGCTTTGTGGCCGCGGTTCCTCGTGGCCATGGCAGCAGGTGTGCAGAGTGGACCTGCCACACCAATAAGAGAGGGACTGAGGCCTGCACACTTGGCCGCCCCTTGCAAGATGAGGAGGAGAAGAGTCATTTCGGGAATGTGCCCTGAGGTCTAAGAGGATTCCAGAGGATTCCATTTGACCTGGTCCCACAGTGCACACTGAGCATTCCAGGAGAGCCTGGCGGTCCTTGAAGTAAAGGGCAGGGGGGCGGGTAGGGAGACGCGGGAAGGCTTCCGGAGCCAGGCAGTCTTCTGCTGCTCTGGCTATTAAAGTCTGGGGTGTCTGGGTGAAATCGTTAGGGACTGATGCTGGCGGGGCGGCCAGCCCCTACACATGCTCCACAGTGCGGCTCTGTTTTGTGGGCCCGGGAGGGACCCCTTGGGGTCCAGTCCTGCTTCTGTGGCCCACGCAGTCTACAGGCTGAGGTTCCCTGCTGCCCGGTCTCCTCACACATAACTAGGGGAGTGCGCAGTATTCCGGGGACAGCGGCAGACACATGCCGGTGGTTCTGTCCTCATCAGGGCATGGTGAAGCTCAGAAAGACGGAATTGCTTAAAGGACAGAGCTTAGTGCTTGCCTCCGTGAGCCTGCGGGTTTGCTCTCATGGGTAGGATTTGTGCCCGGACCCTGCTGCTGCCTCCCTAGCTCAGTCTGCTCCCCATTCTTACTCTGGCCAGGCCCTCATCCTCCCTGGGTTCCCATGAGGACTTCTGTGTCTGTGGGGGGGAGGTGGGGAGGGGGGAAAAGAATCCAAGGAAGAATCCAAGGCTCTCAGGAATGGAAGAGATTGTTTTATTTTATTCTATTATTTATTTGAAAGAGAGAGAGAGAGCAAGTGCATGAGCAGGGGTGGGGGCGGAACAAAGGGAGAGGGAGGAGCAGACCCCCCCCCCCGTGCAGGGAGCCGGAAATGGGGACATGGGACTCAATCCCAGGACCCCGAGATTGTGACCTGAGCCGAAGGCAGACGCTTAACGGACTGAGCCACCCAGGCGCCCCGATGGGCGAGATTTTAGAGGACATCTTACGCAACATCCTCCCAGGCAGGGCTTGGATCTTCTAGCTGCTGCTTGCACAAGTGGAAGGACGGGGTGCTCACTGTCTATGGAGGCCCCTTTTTTGTTCGGAGGACAGTGTTGGTAATGTGTGGGTGGGTGCTGAGCTGAATCTGTTTCTTTTGTCCTCTGTCTCTCTCCATGGACTCTCGCCCCAATCCCCTGGGGTCCATTCTGAGAGGCGGATGGCCCTCTGGTCCTCCCTCCCTCTGGCCTTTGGCCCTGGTCCTGCAGTTCCCATTCTGGGTTCTTGGGGGAGCTGAGCCCTCACTGGGGTCCCCGGTCCTGGGGTGACTCTTGAACTTTGCTACTTTTCTCCTATTAAGGATAACTCGATTTGCTTTGGCTCTTCTGTTGAATAGAAGGCCTCGAACACTTGGTGTGATTCTTTCTTTTCTTGTGGAAGGTATGTTGGTCATGGAGTTCAGGGAGAGGTGAGGGTGCTTTAAATCTCTTATTGAGGTCCCCTCTGCTCTGGGTCCTGAGTGTGAGGATTCTGAGTGTGTGAGAGAGAACCAGAAGGCTTTCAGAGACCATCTCCACCTGGGGCTTTGGCTGTTTTGGGGGCAGAGCCCCTTTCATTCTTTATATAAAAAAGTCAAAACAGAAAGGTTAGCATGTGATTTCATGGACCCCGAATGAATGCCACATACAAGCCTGAACTAAGAGCTTCCTTCCACTTTCGTTGTGCAGACAGGGAAACTGAAATTCAGGGAAGTACCCCACACTTCCACTTATTAGTCTGCTGGCAGAGGGGGCCTGGCTGGGAGGAAGCACGAGGGGCCAGAAGTGTGGGGTCAGGAGCAGAGGGGAGGTGGGGGGCTCAGCTTAGCCAGAGACAAGGGCTCGCGGGCGTGCGCACACAGGAGCAATGTTCATGGGGAGATGAACGAGGAGGACTCGGAGGGACAGAGGCCCTGCAGAGGAGGCTGGGTCAATCCTGGAGGCTGGAGAGGGGTGGTGGGAATGGGCTAGAGAAGTGGAACTGGTGAATTCATGGTGGAATCAAGATAGACTCCAGTACAAGGATGATGTGATCCTTGGCCAGTAAAGGTGCCAGACCCAGGGAGAGGCATTGGGTTGGAAGACCTCAGATGCTACGGTTCAGAATTTTCTGGCGGGGGAGCTGAGGCCAGCAAAGACAGGAGGCCGGGATGTGCCTGTGAACGAGTGAACTCAGAGTCTCAAAGTGCGTGGCATGGGTGGTCTGCTTGGTAATTTGGGGTGGCAAGTAAATCATGTTACTTCATTTTTTTTTAAAGATTTTATTTATTTATTTGACAGAGATCACAAGTAGCCAGAGAGGCAGGCAGAGAGATAGAAGGAAGCAGGCTCCCTGCTGAGTAGAGACCCCCCCCCACCCCGACCTGGGGCTCTATCCCAGGACCCTGGGGTCATGACCTGAGCCGAAGGCAGAGGCTTTAACCTATTGAGCCACCCAGGCACCCCTTTGTTATTTCATTTTTATAGCTAGGGTACTTAACGTGCACGTTTGAGAAAATATAGCTAGTACATATAACATACTGCTAAGGATAGATTTAAGGAGGAAACAAATGAGTGGATGTAAAGACATACCAGGTAAGAAATAGTAGAGCGGTACGAAGACAGGGTGGGACTCAGGCAGCTGGAGTGGGAACCTAGCTCTCTAGGATGACAGATGGATTTGACTCAGGCTGACCCCTGAGCCCCGAGGATGGGCCCCTCTTAGGACAGAGGGTACAATCTAAGTAAGTACTCAATGCTCCTCCTTTCTTTCGGGGTGGGCTGCTTCCCAGGAATGGTGCTGAGAAGGAGGGACTGGGCAGATTGGAGCTACTTCGGGGCTTTCCTCCAGGACCTGAGCCTAGGCCACTTCTAGCCCGTTGATGCACAGTGGGCTCCGACCACAGATGTGGGGGCTGGGGTCCAGTCTAGGTTGCCCCTAGCTCTGCCGCTGAGAAGATGGGAAGGATGGGGCCGCACCCCCTGCTGATCTGTGCCATCTGGTGGCTGGAAGAGCTGCCTAGAGCCTGTCCAGCGATGGGCTCAGGTCGGTCTCCAGTGTCTGGGCATGGAGGGCGCAGGCTGGCCACGTGGTAACCCAGGCACCAGAGGCCGCCACCGGATAGATAGCAGGAGAAGGTGGAGGGGCTCTGCCTCGGAGGTCTGGTTGGTTCAGGGGGTCGATTAATTAATTAATCTTTAAAAAGATTTTATTTGAGGGAGAGAGTGCACACACACAGATGGACGCAGAGGAAAAGGGAGATGCAGACTCCCCCTTTCCCCCACCCTTAGCAAGTAGCCCTGTGCCCTGCTGGGTGACCCTGAGACGGTGACCTGAGCTGAAGGCAGAAGCTTAACTAACTAAGCCACCCAGGCAGGCGCCCCCAGGGTTTTCTTAATTAAAAAAATTATTAGTATTTTTTGTTTTTGGCTTGAAAGGGGTTGGCAGAAAGAAGGAGATCAGCTGGAAAATCTAAATTCTTAGGTTACAGGGTAGCCAAGAAGGATGGACTGACTTATCTTTCCCAGGTTAACTACAGAATACCAGACCTGACAGAGACTTAATGATCCGCTGATTTGTGTACTTAAAGGTACCAGTTATTACGCTTTCTCTTAATAGGCCAGGCAGTTTGATTCCAGTTTCCTTCAGACTTGACTCTAAGGGCCCCTCAGAGAGGCCTTGCCAGGCCATCCCCGTGCGCCCCTGACTCAGCCACATCACCCTGCGGGTCTCCTTCGTTGCTTCAGGACGATGTCTGACTCACTTGTGCATTCCCTGCTCATCCTCTCTCCCTCCACCAGAAGGGCCGCTTCAGGGGGTGATGGGGGAGGGGGCATGAGAAAGTGCGGACGGTGGGAGCTCTGAATGGTGGAATCATGGTTACTGATAGCCAGAATGCAGGGGAGGGAGTTTCCTTGTAGGATCTGATAGAAGGAAACCAAGTCAAATCTTGATTCAAGAAGTAGGGAGGTACTAAGGGCGTGCCCTGAGATAATCCAGACATTTCTTTTTTAGGCAAAGGAACCCTAGGTACAGAAAGGAGGGAAGAGCCTGCTTTTTCACCTCTGTTTATTAAGTAAGAGGAGACCTCCTTTGGACTGGGAAAGGACAGACACAGGAGGCCTCACATCAGCCTGGCCTGTGTTGCTTCCCATCTGGAAGGCACTGAGGCAGCCCACCAGCATCTCGTTTGGTAAATGGCAAACCAGGAAGGCCAGAGGATCTTGCCTGGGGCGCTTGGGATTGGAGCCACCCAGAGCTGAGGGCAGACCCTCAGGGCAGGAGGGAAGAGGCGCTCTTTTTTACCTGAGTCCTTTAAGCCATACAGGGTGTGTGGCCTTGGGCATGTCACTGAACCCCTCTGAGCCTTTAGTTCTTTATTTCCAAAAGATTTCCAGAAATGGCAATAATAATGCCAGCTTCTACAGGATTGTTTTTAGGATTAAATGAGATTAAGCACCTGGCAGTCTCTACCAAGAAGTTGCTGGGGTTTTTTAAGGCTGTTATTTTAATAAAGATGTTTTAATGAATGCATGAAGAAATTTCATGATGACTGATCTGTGTGATGTGAGCAGAGCTTTACCTCTGAATTATCAAGCAATGATTGGGTCTTATAGTAGACCTGGCCATTGAGAGATCTGCCACCTTGTGGCCACTTACCCAAATTGCAGGTTCAGTGTTTTTTTGTTTTTTTTTTTTTTAATTAAAAAAGCATTTTTAAAATTATTATCATTGTTATTATTGCATTTTGATTTGGGTTTGAAAGGGGTTGGCTTAAATAAGGAGATCAGGGCAAGAATCTAAATTCATAGGGTTACAGGGTAACCGAGAAGGATGGGCTAAGGTATTTTTTACCAGGTTAACTACAGAATACTGGACCTGGCAGAGACTTAATGTACCAGTTATTAAGCTCTTCCTTAATAGGCCAGGCAGTTTGATTAGCACTTTGCATACATCCTTTGTAGTCCGTTCTAGATGGCAAGGATCAGCATTATTAGTACGATTTTTCAAAAAGGGAAACTGAGGCTCAGAAGTAACCGAGTAACTTGCTTGGCAGCACAAAGCCCACGTAGAGCAGAACTGTTACTGAACCAGGCAGTCTGATCCCAAGCCCTTGTGTGATCTGAGCCTTCTTACTGTCTCTCAACCAAGAGCAGGCCAAATCCCAGTCGTGTTTCTGGACCCTACACAACCCTACAGTCAAGGGGTTGTGTTCTTGGTTTCTGCCCGCAGCTGACCTCAAGAAACAGTATGTCACCCCGGCACCTGGGTTTACGCCGTACAGTCCTGTCCGTGTGCTTTACAGAACACCCATCAGGATTTCACTGGATCCCATGAAGGCGGATGTGAGACGATGGAATGATCTGTTCATCTCCTCGTCTCCCCCGCCCCCAACCCCACCCCCCGCCCCCACCTCCAAGTCAGGTGGCTGGCCTCTTTGGGAAGGTGGATGTTCTGTGCAGGTTTTTTGCTTGCACTTTTGAGAACCTGAGTGTGGAACCCGCCCACCATCAGCAGGGAGGTGGCAGGAGGGTGAGGAGGAAAGAAAACCAGTGTGTTTCTTTCCAAGTCTGTTTGGCGGACGGTGCAGGCCTGGCATAGCCCACGTGGAGATGAGGACTGGTCCTGCGTTGAGTGGGTGGAGAGCTGTCCTGGCAACTCCCTGACCCCCGGCAAGGATATCCTCCTGGGCCAGGGGAGGAAATCTGCCCCAGCTAGGCGACAACAGGCTTCTTTCTCTAAAGTTGGACGCCTTTGCCTGTTTCCCACGCTGGCTTGGCTGGCAGGGAAGGGTGTGGGCTGGGGTGTAAAGTTCATGGCAGTGGGCTGGGACCTGAGGGGGTGTTTGTGCAGAGAGGTTCAAAAGCCCAAGGAGGCAACCCTGTACCTCCAGCCTTTGCGCCTGCTTTAGGAGATGTGTCTGGGTGAGGCTGGCTGGAAAGATTCCCTCAAAATAAAATAATTGTTTAGAAATGATGGTGTATTCAGAGCTCCCAGGGGAGGGGTCGTCTTCCTGCTATTGCTCTGAGTCCATGGGATGCTAGAAAGCTCTGAGGATGTGTGGAGAGGTGGTACGGGGTCTCGGACTTTATTGAAGGGGAAAGTCAGATTTTACAACTTCAAGGGAATCTAGAGCCTTATTGTCAAGGTAAAACACCTAGAAATCTAGACCCTCTTAAGTCATGAATTTATGGATCTCCTTTGGTCTGACATTCCTCCCAAAGTGAGAACACTTCTCTTAGCATTCCTGGAAGATGGTGTACCCACTAATCTGTGCGCCTCCGGGGACAGAACATTCACTCCCATGGGGGGGATCCCGTCCTTTTTGGACATCTGACAGCTTAGCTCTTCCTTTCATGGAGCTGAACTCTGCTCCCTGGAACTTTCTAGCATTTGTTTCTAGCATTCTCTTACATAACAGCTCATACTCCACTTCTCCTCCCGCCACGTGGGGCAGGTGGGTTCTTACGGGGGCCGGAAGCCCATCGAGGATGAGGAAATCACTGTGCTTCTCCTTGGGTTCTTGTCCACAGCTGAGTGGCCCTGGGCCTCTTCTTTCTCCCGGACTTCAGTTTCTGTACTTGCACATGGATTGGGGCTTGAATTAGCGTTCTATGCCGCTCTAACAATTTCACACCAACTTATGGCTTAATGCAATACACACACATTGTCTTCTCATTCTGGGGGTCAGAAGTCCAGAAGGGGTCTCACTGGGCTAACATCGAGCTTTTGGCAGGCTGTTCTTCCTGGAGGCTGGAGGACAGAATCCATTTCCTTGCGTGTTCCAGCTTCTGAAAACTGGCTGTGTTCCTTGGCTTGTGGTTGCATTGCTCTTCTTGGTTAATCACACCTTCTGTGACTATGACCCTCCCCTGATTATGTGGGACCGACCAGATAATCCAGGATAATCTCCCATCTCAAGATCGTGAGCTTCTGTCTGCAAAGCCCCTTTGGCCCTGTGAGGTAACCACATTCACAGTTTCAGAGGAGGATGACATGGACGTCTTTGGGGGATGTTGCTTGCCATAGGGATGGACTCCGTCCATCCTCTCCAAACCCCCCTCAGCTCTGTGCCAGCTCAGTCCTCCCCCTCAGCTGCTCCTTAGCCTCCTTCCTCTCTCAGGGTTGTGGGAACCTCCTTCCTTTTGCAGAGTCTGGCTTCCTAACGAGAAATGCTACAGTCCTGCAGGTGCCTTCTCCAGCTGTCAGATTTTATTCAGTTTCTTAAGACTCAAGTCAAAAAAGGACTGCCTTCTTACCTTCCTTCCAGGAGGCTGATTTCTGTTGTCTGGTAGCCCCTCGAGGTTCAAAGAAATACATTATCTCTGCTCTCAAAATAAGCCAATCATCCAGTTAGGAGGAGACGTAGGCCCCCATGCAAAGTCAAGGCCATTATTCGCTATGTGACCTTGGGAGGTAACTGACCATCTCTAAGTCTCAGTTTCTCCATCTGTTAACTGGGAATAGTAGCACCTCCCCTTCCCCTAGGGCTGTGTTAAGATAAACATCAGAAAATATTATGGAAATAATAAGGGTTTGTTGGAATGGCGTGAGATCCTCGAGTGATATTGGGGCAGTCGTTAATGACTTAGTGATTAAATGTGATGCAGAATTCCTGTAGGGGAAGCTGGCTGTGGTTGAGGTTAATGGGACCCCTCTTGAAGATCGTCGTCATTGCCAGATTTCATGTTCTTGAACCTTGAAGAAATGGGATGGCTGGTTTATTTAGGCAAAGGCGAGAGTACAAATGGAGGTCCCCCGCCTACATATGGGGGGGGTCTCGTGCACACACAGGTGGTGCCCTTGTGTGTTCAAGCCCCCGTCTGCCTTTCTCCCCTTAGCCAAGCAGTGATTAGTCACCCCTTGGGCCTAATGCGTGCCTGCCATGCAGTTGTCCCCTGGATGGTGGACCCAGGGGAGACTCCTGCACAGGGCCTAGAAGCAGGCTCAGTGCCATTTAGGCAGGGCATTTGGGGTCTGGAGGAGGGCCAAAGTGATGTCCTCTAAGCAGCAAAGCCCAAAGCAGGGCCCCTGATTGCCCTGGTCTGAAGAGCTATTCAGGGGCAGGCTGGTGGGCTGAGGCGTAGAGGTGGGCACTAGCTGGGTGTGGTCTTGGGCCTGTGAGGTTGGGATTTTGAGGGTGGGGAAGAACCCACACAAAGGCATAGAGTAACCACTCATCATGTGGCCCTGTGTGCTGCATAAATTATAGTAAGAAAAGTGTTTTCTTTTCCTCCGCCAATTTTGCATAGAAAGACAGCAAGCTGTATTTCTTTTTCCTTGTTCTTTTTGTTTGCCTGTCTGACAGCACTGAATGGACAGCCCCGTGCTTCCTCTACCTTACATTCACGGGTCTGCTGGGAAATGGGGAGCAGCCGGCTCTGGGGTGGGATGGGGAGGCCCGAGTGTTAGGATTTGCCGTTTCCGTGATGTAAATTTCCCTACCGTGGCCGGTTTCGTGCTGCTGATGTGATGCCGCTGAACGGTTCTCCACCCCGGCCCCGGCTTTCATCTGCTTTACGTGTCATTTTAATCTTTATAGCAGTCCTATGGGTAGGTGCCATTGTTCCAGATTTGCTGACAGGAAAGAGACTCAGAGAGGTGAAGGTTTCTAGCCCAGGCCTGCCAGACTCCGAACCCACGGAAGCTATACCGAGCCTTACCCCTGCTGTGGGCTTCATTCCATCCCCCCCATCATTAAACTGAAGCCCTCAACCCCAGTATGACTGGGCCTTTAGTACCGTCATGAAAGCGGGCTCTCTGCTGGGCTGGTTATCCTGATAAGAACAGGATGAGACGCCAGGGAAGAGGCCGTGCACAATACACAGCAAGAAGGCAGCTGCCCATAAGCCAACGCCTCCCCAGAAACCAGCCCTATGGGCACTGTGGTCTTGGACTTCTGGCTCCTAGAACTGTGAGAAAATAAACATCGGTTGTGTAAGGCCCCCAGTCTGTGGCCTTTTGTTATGGCCGCCCTAGCAAGTGAATCCGTTCTAATAGTACGGTCCTAAAGCCCTAGGGCCGTAGCCTGGTATTGTCCATTGATTCATTCTGCCAGCTTTTTCCGCAGGAGACTTGGCCTTGCAAGAGGTGCTGGGGAACATCTACGCAGCCGGGACCAACTGGGATGGGCAAGCCAGGATGGCTGTCCCCATTCTATAGTCAGGGAAACTGAGGTCACCCTTTGGGTCCCTTTCTGGGTGAGTGGTGCAGCCTCTGCCAGACGTCAGGCCTTCCCTCTCCCAGCCCACCAAGATGAGCGGGGGCTAGACCTCACCTCAAAGGCACAGAGGGTTGTAGGGGCATTTCTCTCCCCAGTCTACCCCCTGGCTCTCAGGGAGGTGGATTTAGTGTAGGAGACCCTGGGAGTTTTTTGTTTTTTTTGTTTTTTTTTTAAACTCTAACCCTTCTGGTCTGCTGGCTGCTCTCTGAGGTCAGCCCGGGTGACAGACGGCTGGGTGTATCTGGAGAATGTGACTGAGTCTTGGGGTGGGGGTGGGGAGGAGAGGGGAAGGCAGGTCCCAGAGGGGCCAAGAGCAGCACTGGGGGGGCATCCAGACTGTCTGTGGCTTCTGACCTGTGGCCGTGGAGTGTGGTCAGCGTGGACATCGTCCAGCGGGAGTCAGGAGCCAGCAGAGAAACAGATCGGGGGTCACGCTGGCCCCACACCCGTGACTGAACAGAGAGCCTTCTGAGGGCGGCACTCTCATCAGCTCTGGGTTGGGGTTACCATGTGACCTCTGATGCGCAGGCGTGCTGTCCAGGCTCGCTGTTGGGTCCGAGTGTGTTTCAGCAGCTTTGGTGGTGAAGGCCTGTGCTGTGGGCTTGCCGGGTTGCTGAGGGTGTCCTGTCGCTCTGAGGGTGTTTGGGGGGCCCGCTACCTGCCTTTTGTTAACACAAACAGACCCCAAAAGAAACACAGCTGTGCCTGCCAAGCCTGACGCCCCCCAGTGCCCTCTGCTATCCTGTCAGAGTCTCTGCCCCAGGGTCTTGGGTACGTGACTGAACCTGGCCGTTGCTGCCCACCAGAGGGAAAACTGCTCTGGCTCCTTCTCTGGCTCATGGGCAGGAGTGGGGCAAGGCAGCTTCTCCTCTCCCTACCAGTCTGCTCTGCTCCAGTCTGGCCCCTCCTGGTCCCCTCCCTATGAAGGGCAGCTCCCCCTCAGCCTTGGGAGATTTGAAATGACTGTTGAACTCCTACTCACTCTCCAGAGCCCAACTCCTCTTCCAGGAAACCTTCCCTAATGGATTTTCTTTCCCCACCCCTGATTGATCTCTGCCCATTTGGGTTTCTGTCTCCCAGCTCTGCATGTTGCCTCCCCAGTAGGATTTACTCCTTGCCTGAATAAGCAATATTATTGAGTCCCCAGCATCCGCCAGCACTGGGCAAGTGAACAAGATGGCATCCCGCCTTCGTGGAAAGGGATGAGGTGGGGGGAAGACAGATAATAATCGAATATCCAAATCAGTGTGCGTGATGCATTGAGTGAGTGCTGCAGAGCTAACAGATGTGGTGGCGGGAGGCTGAACAGCCAGGGAGGTCCGCCAAGGTGCCCAGGCAGGGTGGCTTTTAGCCTAATTGGAGACAAAGGGGAGGAGGTGGAGGCAGGTGGTGTGGTGGGATCTGCCTTTCTGGGAGGGAGCTGGCTGTGAACTTCTAAAGGAGGAGACCTGATTACCTGGGAGTCTCTGGGACTGGGTGATGGTGGACAGGGCCTGGTGTGCTAGACCCTCCTGCCCTTCCTGGTGTTTCTCTAGGATGCTGGTGTGCTGTCCCCAGGATCCCCCGCAGCCCTGTATGGGGCCCTCTGGCAGCTGGTGTGCCCAGTCCATCAGAAAGGAAGGGTCTGCAGGTGTGACTCAGAGCCCTAGCCCAAGCTCTGCCTGTTTTGGCCATTTTAGCACCAGTTAGGAGAGCAAATGAGGGCTTTGTGTTGGGTTCCCCTTTAAGCTCTGACCTGAAGCCCTTTGTGTAGAAACTAGGATCAGTAGGGGCATCTGAGGCCCAGTGGGAAGTCCAGGGGTGGGCGGTACATCGTAGCAGCCATGAAGTGGAGAGCCTGGCGAAGCCCCCTGCCCCTCTCTGTTGAGAGGGCACCGTAGTGTTGCTGCTGACTGACTGTGTGCACTGAGCCCCAATTTCCCCACCTACAGAGTGGGGCTAAAAATATTACATACTTGGGGCGCCTGGGTGGCTCAGTGGGTTAAAGCCTCTGCCTTCGGCTCAGGTCATGGTCTCAGAGTCCTGGGATCGAGCCCCACATCGGGCTCTGCTCTGCGGGGAGCCTGCTTCCTCCTCACTCTGCCTGCCTCTCTGCCTAGTTGTGATTTCTCTCTGTCAAATAAATAAAATATTTAAAAAATATTACATACTTATTGTGGGGAGAGACATAGTCCTTACAAAGTTTAAGGGGGATGACACCAGAAAAGCACTCAGCAGGGGGCCTGGCCCTGAGTATGGGCTCAGGAAAGATTGGCTCCTGCCATCCTCCCTCTGGAATCTGGTCCCATGATGACCTGGGTGACCACCGTTGTCAGAGCTGAGCATTACGGGGTTCTGGGGGTGATCTCGCAGCTTTGACATCGAAGCACTCATTCAGCTTGCAGGCTGCGTCCCACGTAGAAACCAGGCCTTTCAGGGTGCCTGGTGTTCAGGGTTACACATGACTGAGGGCCTGCCCCACGTGTGAGCTGACTGCTGGGCAGGGTCTAAGCCTCACCCCGTGTCCCCTCTGCCTCTCCCCTGCACTGCTTGCTCCCCTCTGTAGCTAGGCCCTGTTGGCTTGCTCAGAAAATGGCTGCAGTTCTCCACCACCTGCTCAGAGAATGGGGTTGCAGGGTTGAGAGCTGAGGGCTTTGTCCCAGGGGTTGGGTTCTATGCCCAGGTCTCAGGGTCCTCTGAAGACCTGGTTTACAGTGTGGATTCCAGGTCCCCTCCCAGGTATTTCCTTGGTCTGTCATCAGGGTTGGCCTGTGTGGGTTTATAAGTCTCATGGGTGGGTTGCTTTCATGTAGCTGCTGGTTCACAGACTGGCATTGGGAGGCCATGAGTCTGCACTGAACAGAGAGGAAACTGAGGCCCAGCAGGGGAAGTGGGGACTTGGCCAAGGCCCCAGAGTGGAGATTGATTCACAGAGCTAAAACCTCACTCTAAGACTTGAAGACTCCAAATCCAGTGCTCCTCGCCGTCCAGCATAGCCTTTTGAAGTGGTTCCTCCACCTTCACTCCTGACAGACCTGGGGCTGTGGCCCAGCTGAGCGACCTGTCGCCCAGCTCAGAGAGCAGGGTGAGCTGTGGCTGGTGTTTGCGGCTGCAGGGTGGGCACTGGTGATGAGCTATTTACATGGCTTCCCCTGCACTGGCCTCCCCTTTCTCCTTTGGTAGGGCGTGTTCGTGCATAGTGAAGGGTGTGTGTGTGTAGGAGTGGCTCCCTGCCATGAGGCGGCTAAGAATGCATTTCTGTGGGGCAGGGGCAGGGGCAGGGGCATGGCAACAAATGGGGGACAGATGGAGTCTCAGGTTCTCGCCTCCTTTATCACCCACTGACTCAGGCAGTGTCCCTGGCCTTCATTTCCTTATCTTCAAAGCGGCTCAATCATCCGTGCCCTGCCCACTGCCCAGGTTGCTTGGAGGATAGAGTGAGGCCTGCAGAGGCTTCCTGGAAGGGAGAAAATCATGTCTGAGATGTCACACAAGGGGAAACTCCCCTTGCAGTGCCCGGGGCAGACAGAACTAATCAATCACTACTCTCTGTCCTCTGAATCTGGACAGATTCCTTTGCCAAAACAGGGCTCTAGGCAGTCTTCCCAATCAATTGGAGCTGGCACTTGAGACAAACAGTTTCTAAGAGATCTAGAAAGGGATGCTGAGTCTGCAGCTGGGCCTGTCTTGTGTTGAAGGCTTCAGCTAATGATACCACTTTTCTTCCTGTCCTAGGATGGGAGCCAGGAAGTGCTCAGGGCGCTGGGTCACAGTGGCTTTCTGGTCTGCATCTGTCTTTGGACCCCTTTCTTCCCTTCCCTTGTTCCCTCCCCCGTACCTCTTTCTACATTTGGTACAGAAGGGGGTTGTGGTGCTACGTGCACTAGACAGTCTATAAGGGAAGTAAGTCAGGTGAGATGGAGATCAGTTAATAAATAGAGATCTCCTTTCTCTCCCCCGTGCCTAGCCTCCCCTTAGGTGTCTGCCAATCTGACCAAGCTGCCTGATGCCAACATTGCCCCCTAGTGGTCAGCAGTGAGCATGCGCTGACTGCGTCGCGTACTCTCCATCACTCCCTTTCTTTGCTACCAAGCCGTGACCCCACCACTTCCCCACCATTTCATTGTTGGCTTCCTTTTTGATGCCTTCTATGCTTCCTTAACTCTGATGGGGATCACAGAAAAGACCGCAAGAGCATAGGCGATGAAGGCCACAAAGGGGTGCTGGACGGGGGTGGGGGTGAGAGGAGCTGTCGGCTCATTCCCATTGTTGGCCTTCTGTGCGAACACGCCAGATCCCCTCTCTGGGCCTTAGTTTCCCATCTACACTATAAAAAAGTTGGCTTATGCTCATTGTTTCCCAAAGGGGTGTCAAAGGCTTTTTAGGCTGGACAGTTTTTGACTGCGCAGGACTGCCCGTGCATTCGGGACATTTATCATTCCAGGGCCCCAAATCATTGTGCCAGCCATGCTTGGCCTCCATAGACCAGGGGGTCTTGAGATATGTCTGAGGTGGACACCACAGCCTAGGATGCAGCGAATTCACTCAGGGGCCTTGCGAACGGGCCTCCCAGAGGCCAGACTGGAGAATCACAGGGAGACTGTGGCTTAGTGTTCAGACCTGTGTTCATATCTGCGCTCGGCCACTTACCCGCCCTAAGTCATCAGGCAAGTTTGAACAAGACTGTGGTTCTCAGGTGAGGATGGAAATAGCCCAGTAACTTTTTCCCTTTGGCAGCAGATAGGGGGTGAGGCACTCTGGGCTCCCTGTGCTCTTGCCTCGTTCCTGCCCCTGCCTCCTACCCGCCCCCTGCTGCCCTGCCCCTCTTCCACAAGAACGACCGTGTCTGGCGTGCTGTGCTTTTTACGTGGCGAAGAGGGAGGCTTTTAATCCCATGTGCAGGTGTAGGACCTGAGGCTCAGGAAGGTGATGTGACTCGTCTTAAGCAGCAAGGTCAGGGCTAAGACTTGGTCTGAATTCATTTTTGTTGTTGTCATTATTGCCAAGGCAGTTGTGGTTTGTTTTCATCTCCTAGTTATCGAGCATTGAGTGTGTGCCCAGGGCTCTAGAGTACTTTCCCAGTCATCTCAAATACACACACACACTTTCTCTCTCTCTCTCTCTTACTCTGCCCACTTTACAGATGTGGAAGTCTCAGATGCATGCCAAGGCCTCCCAGGTGGGCACAGCCAGGATCCAAGGCCACTTCCTCTGTCTCCAGAGCCCTCTCCCCTTGCCCCTCCTGTCCCCCATGTTCTTCCTACCTCCTTCCCAAAGCCCCCCACCCCCGGGGTCATTGCCAGGCCACGCTCAGTAGTAAGGCCTGGCCTGAGTGGAGCTGACAGCCAGGAGTGGGAGGGGGCGTGCTGGGCTCTGGGCCCAGGAATGTGTTGGGAAATTTCTCCGCTGTCCCACGCTACCCTCCTACGCTGGAAGGGAAGAGTTAAGAGGCTGCCTCGTCCCTCATGGATCACGGAGGCCTCTTCACTCCTTTTACAGCCTGGGTCTCCTCAGGAAACCGCCTGTGGCCCCCCCCCTCCCCCTCCATCCTCACTTTTTGCCTTCTTTGGTCCTCTCTCTCCGTGGGTACTGCACCGCCCCACCCTCTCCCGGGGCTCTAGCTTCCCAAGAGGGGAACACTTGGAAGTAGGGACAGAGAACTCTCTTCTGAAAACACAAACGTAGCGTCCAGCTGCTCACATGCACGGACCAGCCTCCACGGGCTCCCGGCACTTGCCTCATGCTCATAAGGGGTGGCATGAGGAAGGCCCTCCCCCGGACCCAGAGTGGTTAGGAGGCCCATGTTCCTGGCAAGAAGGCTTTCACCTCTTTCTTACCCCAGCCTATGACTTGGCGGGAGGTGAAGGCTCCACCTGGACCTCCTGGGACCAGAAAGAACCCTGACGGTAGTGGGAGGAGGCTTAGAGCTGGGCTTCAGGCTCTCGGGGTCAAGGGCATTTTCAGGGCCATCTCATTGAGCCCACCCTCCAGCCGGTGCTTGCCATCCCACCAAGCAGGCTGTGTTTGCACACGCCCAGTCACAGAGCCCTCACTACCTCTAAGGCTGTCTGGGACCCTGTTGGGGCAGCTCTGGCTGTCCCGGGGCTCCCTCAGGATCAATGAGCCACAGTGTCAGCTTCTACCCTGGGCCCTGGCTCAGCTTCATGGGAACTCACAGAAAGAAGCTTACCCCTCCCGCTGCAAGTCACAGCCCTTCACACCCCATTCTTCCCAGGCCCCCCCACCAACATACTGAGGCCAGACATCCTGGATCGGTAACTGTCTGGCTGTGGCTGACTAATCTCAGACAAAACCTGGCATTCGTGGCCTCAGTTTCCTTGTTAGAAAAAAGGGAAGTGTGACTGTGATCTCAGAACCTTCCCTCCCCCATTTTCTAGGAGTCCATGGAAAGTGATTATCCAGAAGGTTCTAGAAACATCACATAGGGGAGATGGCCGGTGGCTGGTGTCTGTGTTTGAGAGTGCCGAATCCTAACCACTAGACCACCAGGGAGCGTCTGGTGTCTGTGTTTGACAGACCAGTCTTCTGGGGACTGGTCCTCACAAGACCTAGTGTTTGTCACAGATTTAAGGGCCTTCATAGGCGCCGCCTCAGAAGGGTCTTCCCTAGATTTCTGTCGGCTACTAGATAGTTTCTGGTTCCTTCTCACAACACTAAAGGCCCGTCATGATCTGATCTTTGCCAGGCTCCGAGTCTGAGTACTCTGCCGTGAGAGTCCTGAGTTTTGAGTCCCGGCTCTGTTGGATCTTGGCTGCACACTGCACACAGACCGGGAAGCTTCTCTGACCTCAGAGCTCAAGTCTCCCCAACTTTTAGACGGGGCGGGGGTGGTCAGGGTTGCTCAGATTCCATGGGATGAATGCATGTTCCTTAGGTGCCCAGAAACTGGAAAGCAGCAGGTGTTCCTGGGAGAGGGGAGCGGCCTCTTCTGCCCTCACAGTCAAAATTTTGGTCCCCCCTTTCCACCAGAGTGTCGCTGGATCGCCTCACGCACGACACAGCACTCAGGGCTTTAGGTTTTATTGAGCATATGCTGCGTGCAGGGAGCTGAGGGTCCAGGGATGCATTCACAAGCTCTCTCGAGGCCCAGAAACGAGGAAACAAATCAGGAGATCGCATGGGGGCAAGCGAGCGGTCCGGGGATACGCTGAGCCCCCTTTGTTGCTGAGCCCCCTTTGTTGCGGTGTCCTGGTTCTTTGGTGCTCTATGATGTTGCAAGAGTGTAGCAAGTGTACCGGAGTGTAGCAAGAGCCAGCTCCCAGGCCCTCTGTGTGGGAGCTGTCCCGTTTCCATTGGCCTTTACTAATACTCTGGTTGGCAGCACAGGAGTGACCATTTCCCTGTCCCCAGGCTGAGAGGAGATCTGGGTGAAGGGCCTTGGGTCCTAGGTGGGGTGGAGGGGAGGGACCTGCAGTGAGTGCCTGTCTGGGCCTGCAGGTGGAAAGCCTGTACCTGCTGCAGACTTTGGGGGTGGGTAGGAGTTGGGGAGCAGAGCCATGTGAGGTTGGAACGTTGACAATGCACATGTCCAAGAGGTCGAAGCCCCGAGCACAGATTTCTACTACGGGAATGAGCCCTGTGCGGAGAGCAGCTGGAGCCAAGTGTGGCCTGAGGCCTGGCCCCAAGCCTACAGGGTTCACATTCTCATCCTGGCCTGTCAACAGTTCTCAGTATGACCCAGGTTCGCTCGCCTGACCTTGAGTTGGGTGCAGGATTTCAAGTCAAACATTACCCAGTGTTTGGTGGGCAGAGTCCAGGATTGGGAGGAGGATACGAGGGTTCCGGTCTGGCTCTCTCTACTGTCTTGCTATTGAAGCTGATAGGACCCTTCTCACTCATCTGTACATGAGAGGCTTAAACTAGGGATCTCTAAGCCCCTTCTTACTCTGATACCTTATAATTCTGGTTTATTCTAGTTTTGCAGGTTGTTGGCAGAGGAGAGGTTTTTGGGGGAGAGGAGTATATGTAGTATGAAACATAATGAGTCTCTAAAACTTAGTGATAGTTCTAACATTTGGATATATTAATAGAAGTCTGGGCTCTAGAACTAGGGAGGAGATGGTTCTGTCAGCACCATAGGCAAACAGATACGCTGTCAGAGGAGGAACATAAAGCAAGATGACTTTAAACTGTGTATTCTTCCAAAAGGTAGGGCCCATAGCCATGTGCCACGCAGAGGAAACAAGAGTCCAGTAAGGGTATGAGATTCGCCTGCAAATATTTGACGTAGGAAAGGGTGGTGCTGGTGAGCGGAGGTCGTGAGAAGTTACAGCTCAGCTAAGGAGGAGCTTCCCAAACATCCAGAACTGCCCCCAGGTGGAGTGAGCTGGCCTGCCTTGGATGGTAGGGTGTTTCCTGTCCTGGGAAATCCGAGAGAGCAGGTGGGACAGTCACCTGGCAGGCTGGCTGTCCTTTGTCCTTTGGAGGACTGGACTGGACGATTCCTGCCAGTTCTGGATGGCTGCCATTCGGTGAACTCTCGGTTCAGGTTCAGGTCTGAGCCGGCCAGCTCCTCCTGTAGCATGACCCTGGGATATTCCCTCAACCTTCTCATGACTCCGTTTACTCACATGATAGGAGAGAGAATACCTGTGTACCCCTCAGGCTTGTTGTCCAGATCAGTTGCAGTGTAGATAGAGTCCCTTGTGTGGGGCCACCACAGATGTGAGCAAGAGATGATTGTCATGTTTTTCCCATTTGCATTGTCTGCTTGCCACCACGCTGACATTGGGTGGGGGTCTGGGAGGGAGGAACCCCTCTCTCACAGCTTAGGTGATTGATCTGTATAACCGAGTTTGGGCTTTAGGAATCTAGTCTTCAGGGGTGACAGAGTGAAGAGTAAACACTGAAGTGGATAGTAAAAGCTGATCCGAGAGCTGACTTGGACGCTAGCTGAAACAGACATCACCAGTCAATCTCCGCATTCGTCCTACTGATTTTGGATACGGCCTCATAATCCTTACACACATGATGACAGCTAGTACTTTTAGGATAGGGCCTGTGAGCTAAACTCTATTTGCTACCTCTAAATAAAGGAAAGTAATTATTAATGCCGTTTTTGGTCAGTGCCAAGCAAGTGAGTCAGTAAATGCATTAAGGGGAGTGGGTGCTGGCAGGGAGTAGGGATTGGGACAGCTGTGAGCTAAATTAACTTAGGCTGGGATGGCTTCTTGGTGAAGGTGGTAGTGGGCTAGATTCAAGAGTGGTGAGAGTAAGAGAAGAAGAGAGAAACAGCAGGGGCATTCCAGGCCATTGGCACGGTGCCAGCAGAAACCCGAGTGGTGGTGGGCTGGGAGTCTGGTCAATGATCTGCCACCCTTTCCCTGTGTGGCCTTAGGTAAGGCCCATTCCTTTTGTGTAAGGTATGGAGCACGGGTTCGTCTAATGTCCTTCAAGCTGTTAAGAAGCTCTCAAAAAACATTTCTGCCAAGACTAGCATCCCTGACACACACACACACCCCTCTCCCCAAGCAGTGGGTTCCTAATGAATGCCTTGTTGGTGGCAGCATATTAAAGTGTGATCCAAATGACTCAGAAATCCGGGGGCTGGAAGCAGTAAGTACACCAGGATAGTTACTGGAGAAAGAAGCACAGTGTGGGCTGAGTGGTGCTTGGGCTTGACAGATCCCTGGATTTCCAGAGGCTCGAGTATTTTCCCTGAGGTCAGCAGCAGGTTCGGGTCCGGAGCAGCTGAGCTGGGTATCTGGGCCTCGGCTTCATTTCAAGGCGCCCTTTCATTCTTGGCCAAGAGCGAGGGCAGGCTGGGTATGGGCAGGGGGGCTGACAGGTTCTCATCTATTTATAGCTGGGATTTGGGGTCACGCGGTCCTGGGTGCTGGGATGGCCTGATGCCTGGCTTTGCCAGCCAGTCACAGGGCGGCTGGCCCCAGGGTCCTGCACATTAGCAGGTGCCCTAATGTGAACCCACAGGGCTGGCCTGGGCTCTGGCCAGATGCTCAACATTCCCTCCTGACTCCCAGCAGGCCTCTGGGGGGCTGCCAAATGCCGGCTGGGGTAGAGGTGGGGAGCAGGGCAGAACAGAAGGGAAGAAGGGCTTGTATGAAGGCAGCTGGTGGGGCTGTCCCAGCTGATGGTTCCAAGCTTGCAGGGTTGTCAGAAAGTCAGGGTGCTCAGGGCAAAGGTCCTAGAATGGGAACTAGAGCTCCTGGGTCCCAGTATGAGAGTCACCCTGGAATAAGAGAGAGAGAGACACCATTGGCCTACTCAGGCCTTCCTCACCCTTAGACACATCTTTTCCCTTCCTGCAACACTGAGCACCTCAGAGCCCAGTTAATTAATTTCTGCCAGGATGCACAGCCACCAACAGGATTAGGGAACTTTTCTTGGTGGATCAGCACATCTAACCCCCATCTTGCCCTGTTGGAAATTCAGTTAAGGTTGTGCAGAGAGAGATTTTCATAGAGAGAGTAGCATGTCAGGGTAAAGAAGGTCGGTGACCTTAACAGTGACTGCCTGGAGCCTGGGAGACAAAAAGCATGGGCAGGAGTCGTGACCGAGGGGAACTCGTCCAACTTTTTTGGGTCATAGGCTTCTCATCTGTGAAATGGGGAGAACTCACTAGCATACTCTGAGGACCAGATAAGAGTGTGTGGATCTGCTCTGTAGCATTAGACCGGAGTATGGCTGCAGTCATAGTCCTACCGGACGCCCGTGCACACCTGTGCGCACGTGCAGTCAGGGGCCGGCCTACCTGGGCAAGGTGGGTGGGAGAGGCTCCCTGACGTGCCTGCCCGAGGCTGGCTGCACTGCCTTCCTGCTTTTAGGTGCCCCACGCTGAGCATGCCCAAAGCAGAGCTCCTTTTCCATTTCATTCCCTACCCCCAGCCCTGAACCAGGGAGCCCTCCTCAACTTTCCCTTCTTCCTTACTCCCCACAGCCCAGCTGTCACCAAGTCTGTTCACCAGAACATAGACCACCGTAGGTCCAGGCAATTTGCTCCTCTTCATTTTACTTCTGCCCAGAGGCCACTATGTCACATTGGCCGATAAGACAGTCCCTCATTGGGCCTCCTGCTGCCATTTTGTCCCTATCGCCACGTGGCAGCCAGAGCACAAATCTGTCTTGTCACTGTCTTGCAGAAGTCCCCCTCCACGGAGCCCCATGAGCTCAGGGCAAGTCCAACCTTAACACAGTGGTTAGAAGTCTGGTTAGGGTCTGTCTGTGAGGACTTCTGTCTCGTGCCTCCTGGTCTCCCTGGACCCTCATTGCCGCCAGGTGGCCTTCTCTCAGTTTCCTCTCCTTGTGTTCTGATCACCCAGGCCCAGGTCTGAGAGCGCCCCCATCTGACTAGATGGCGGGGACCCTATCTTTCTATCGCCGCTGTATCCCCAGATGCATGGCGCAGTTAACATTGAAATGTTCAGGAGAAAGAAAAAATGTGGTTATATTATATACTCTCAGGGCAACAGGGACTTTGCCATACTGATATCCAGGGTCCGGAGGTCTGGGCAGAAGCCTCACACAGGGTAGCAGGAAGCCTGGGTCTTGTGCGGACCTCATCCTCCGAGGCCTCAGTCTGTACACCAAAGGATTGGATCAGGTCCCCTCATCTAAGGGCCCTTTTAGTTCTAATGGTAGGACAGAAAAAAGGCAGAGGCTGGTGTCATGGACGTTATAGCCAGACAGACCCAGGTTCAAGTCTTAACTTTGATCACTTTTTGGCCTGGTGATCTTAGGCCTCTCTGAACCTTGGTTTCTTCATCTCTGAAGGGAATGAAGATAATCATTTCTGCTCTCTCCAGTATCAGTGCCTGACACTTAGTACACACAGGGAAGGGGGTCCCTTCCTTTTTAGTTTACAATCCGACAGTGAAATGTGGCAGTTCAAATGACTCATTAAGAAAAATTCTTTTCCCCCCTTATCTTGTAGCGCTGAGTATTTGTAGAGAGGCTGCTGGGTTCCTGGTCTTGTCCTCTGCTCTGCCTCTCCTGAGATCCCCGTTCCCCTGCTCTGTACACAGGCAAAGACTTGTGGTTTCCTGGTGGGGCCATGGGAGTGGTCTGGGTGTGTCTGCGAAGGTAGTGTTGTGAATGTTGGGAGCTGGGGCCACTCCAGCCCAGATAGGCACTAAATGAAGACCAGAGAACCCTTGGTCCACATCTGTGAGGTTAGCTGCCCTAGGGTCTGGGCCAGGCTTGGTTCAGCGTGAAGGTGAGCTGAGGGAAGGCTGAGCCTGACCCCCATTCCTTTTTTTTTTTTTTTTTTTTTTTTTTGGTTAAGGTTTTATTTGTTTATTAGAGAACACAAGCAGGGATGATGGGCAGAGGGAGAGGGAGAAGCAGACTCCCTGCTGACAAGGGAGCCCGGCTCAGGGCTTGATCCTAGGACTTTGGAATCATGACCTGAGCCGGAGGCAGATGTTTAACCCACTGAGCCACCCAGCTGCCCCTGTGACACCCATTCTTGATGGGAAGATGCCCCAGGGGCAGGAGCGAAGACCCAGACAGAGGCAGGTGTCCGTGAAGATGCTTCCCAGACTCCCTGTCACAGGGGTGGCCTTACGTTCAACCACAGCTGCTTGCCTGCTGTGGACTGCAGAAACTGGACGTGGAGGCGGTTGGGGAGGAAAATCTTAGGTAGTAGAAAAGGTGAAGGAGAATTCAGAGGGTTGGAATGGGGACCATTAAACAGCAGTGAATGTCAGCAAAATGAACAAAGGCACAAATGAACAAATGAATGAATAAGAGTATTGTCTCCCTGCCTTTAGAAGCAGAATCCCATCCAGGCCTCAGAAGCACAACCTTAACCCCCTTGGCTCAAGCCTCATCAATCTTATTACGTGCCTAGAGTAAAGAAAAAAATGAGAAGGAAGCCATAAAGTTAAGCTCAGTGATTCTCAGACTTTTTACATCCTGTCCAGCGTGCATGTTGGAAGCCCAGGCTTGCTTGCTCTGCATGCGTGCCCAGGTTACCAGTTGTGGCATGGCGAGGAGAAGCCGCAATGGCCATGAACTTGCCAGATTTCTTTCTTACCCATACTGAGTATTTAACCATCAGGATTGTTTTGGTTATAGGTGACAGACTGCTGACTCAAAGTCAACCCCTAAAAAAGGCATTTTTTTGGTTCCTTCCGTAAGTGAAAATGTGGGGCTCAGGTTCAGTTGGATCTAGGAGCGCCATCTTTCAACTCTACTTTCCTTTGTGGAGGGTACCACTTTCATATAGGTTCTTCCCAGTCAGTGGAAAAATGGCTCCAAGGCTTCTCAAGGATCAGCGTTGTAACCACAATAGGAAAAGAGCATTTCTTTTCCAGTAGCTTCAGCTCATTGTGGGACTGACTCTGGTTGTCTGGACTGGGGGCACATGTTCAGCTCCGAACCAGTTATGATGGCTGGGAAACAAGGGCCTCGGATTGCCCAGGATTAGGTCATGGTGCTTGTGGAGCAAGAATGTGTATGTGGGTTCAGCATCACTGACCTATGGGACGTAGAATGGGAAGGTACTGTTCTCCAGAGAAACGGTTAAGGGATTAAAAACTCCTCATGCCACTGAACGGCTCCTGTTTACATTAAAAACCAAATTGTCCTCCAGACTGGGATTTTTAAAAGGGATAATAACTAATCATCTGCCACACCTTTCACCGGCGCCATTTGCCACACAGAGGAGGCCTGCCGATGTGGAATGCTGAGAGCATCTGCTTCCCCCACCAGCTGACATGACTGCCAGTCACAAAGGCGAGGCTGTGGGGCCAACTCTAAGCAAGACGTCCATGTTGAGCAGTTTCTTGGATGTGGGGAAAGATGGATGCTGCTGGGACCCCATTCTGCCCACAGGGACACTATAATCTATGACAAGGATCTGCAGGGAGGTTGACGTGTAGTGAGTGATGTGATGGCTGTGGGAACCTCCGTCTCCCCATCATAACTAGGTTTGGAAATAACCCAAGTTTGGATAGAAGAGTATCTATACAGTAGAAGGGTTGGGTTTGATTATCCACCATCTGTGATCAGTTGGTAATGACTGTCAAGAGTGCTGTGTTGGAGAGTCCGAAGATGTGCTCTGTCTCAGCAGGAAGGAGGTCGGTGATGAATTAGCGTTGTCTGCCACGGGCAAAGGCATTGAAGTGGTGGTGTTCGTCATAGGATGAACATTGCTGTACTTTTTTTTTTTTTTTTTTTTTTAGCTCTCTCATCTTAGACATGAATCAACAGAACAAACGAGGGCAACGTCCTTCTTCTCAAAGGAGAAACAAATGTAAATGTGGACTTGCCTTGGAAGTGACTTGAGAATTCAGAAACCTATACCATTGGCTATGTGTCCTCGTGGAAGTCATTTTCCCTGTTGAAGTTCTCTTTTCTCACCTGCAAATGGGACAAATGATCCAGTCCCGTGAACCAACTAGGGTTGTTATGAGGATCAGATGAACTGAGAAATGTGGAATCATTCCGTCTTAGAATTATAACAGCAGTTAAGTGACACTCTTAATGTTCCCTGTGAGGTAGTTGCTCTAGTTAATCCTCATTTTAAAGGAGACAACACTTAAGCTCAGACATTAAATCACGTATCCACACAGGAGGCTTCCAGCCCAGGCAGCCTGGGTCCCGATGGCGCTGCACTGAATCCCCTCGTTATGGTGCTTCTCACTGTAAACTGTGAAGTGCTGTACCTGAAAGGGATTGCCTTTCAGGTAGAAAGGAAGAAGCAGTGCATCTAATTTCTTTCTTGCCTAGGAAATGTCCCACTAACCCACTCCCTCCTTAACACCCATGGAGGTGAAACTGGTCTGCTCTGGTCTGTTTCAGGGCTCGATGACACTTTTCCAAGACTTGGTAGGCAGGAAGGAAGGTAAAGCAGTGTAAAGGGGTCAACCCCTGATCCCCAGTCAGATCTCCTGCTTCTAGCACTCCCTGGCTGGGTGACCTCAGGCCAGTTACCTAACCGCTCTGAGCCTTGGTTTTCTCATCTGTAAATGGAGATGATGATCGTATCTGCCATATGGGATTGTCGTGGGGGCTACACAGCATAACAGCAGAGATGTACCTGGTCACATACTAAACAGTATGGGTCATAGGGGTAGGGACTGGGAGTGTGGGTACAGAGGCTAAAGGGGACCGGAAATGGTGGGCCTGGGCTGCCCTTCCCAGGACTGGGCCAAGGACCAGGGGCTTTCTGCAGCAACATTTAGGATGCTGCCCTGGACAGCTCTGAGCAGATTCTCCCCTCCTAGATGGAAGCGAGCACCCTCCACCCTCAGCCCCCAGATATGGGGCTCGCTCACCCCTCTGGAGTGTGCCTCTGCTCTCACTGGCTCTCCCCCTGCAGATGGCTGTCCCACCCCTGGTCCATGCTGCGGCAGCCCCAAACCAGCCAAATCCAGAGTGAGCTAGTCTGCAGCCTGCTCTTCCTGGGGACCTTTGAGGCTTAAACAATTCTAATAAAAGGAGCATCATCAGAAGCGATTCTGATACTAGGTGAGGCGTCTGGGAGTGTACGAGTGCCCTTGTTCTTGGACCAGATGTAATAAGCAAAGCAATAATTGTCAATGCTCATTGATGATTTGCTTTCCTGTCAGTTGGTCTGGGTACTTTTCCTTCTCTTGGTGGTGGGGCTCAGCAACCCCACTGTGAAATGGGACCAGGCAGTCTAGGGGGAAGTGTGTGAAATGGACAGCTGCCTCGGCTGGGGAGGATTCCGCACAGTGGACAATAGTGGTTGCTTCACCACTCCGGTGCTTGTGAAAATGGACCTTCCTGGGTTGCCCCCAGAGATAGATTCAGGGCCTTTGGCTAGGGCCCAGGAAATTGCATTTTTACCAGTTTCTCCAGGAGATTCTGCAGCAGCTGGTGAGTGAACCCAGCCTTGAAAATACTGAGTCTCTTCTCAAGAATATCCCTTTGATTCTCTTTAGGTTTCTCCTAGGCTCTTCTCTTCTGAGCCGCCCCACCTCCAACTCTCGGGGCCGCCGAAACACCCTGCCAGCTGCCCGGAGCTCCTGCTTTAAGGGATTCTAGAGATGAGCCTTTGCTTGTGTGTGAGCTCCTCGTCTCTGGAGGTGTGCAAGGAGCTCCCGAGCATGCTTGCTCCAGACTGGGGCTTGGTGAGCCAGTTAAGTGCAGCCAAGCCTCCCTTGGTGCTGTGATCCTCTGGTCTCCTGGCCTGGAGAGGCTCGTCTTTTATAGCAGGAGTCCGTTTGCAGAATGGGGGGCGATGAGAGAGTGAGAGGAAGGCAGTTAGTTGTTCGCCCAAGGGCTCCTTTTCTCTCCTCTGCGGACAGAACCTTAGCTACAGGCTCGCTGAGTGGGGGAGACAAGCTGAGCTGCTAGGACACACGCCAGAATCCCCCGGCCTGGGGTTCACAGCCTCTCTGTGGGGGAAGCGATGCTAAAGCCACAGAGGGGTATAAGTAGGGCAGAGGGTGTTCTCTGGCAAAATGTGGAAGGGCAGTGCCCTGAAGACGTGGCGCAGGGAGCAAAGTGGCCTGGGGTTGGGGGGGGAGCTGGGAGCAGGGTGGAGTGGTGGAAGGTGGAACATAATGTACAGAGGTGCAGAGGTGGAGGTGGAGGTGCGGAGGTGGGACCGTTTGGGGTGTTTGGAAAAGGTGGGGAGGGGCAGGGCTGGAGGTCTTAAAACGGCCCGGAGCAAGGAGGCCCTGCTTGGAGAGTCCTTTTGGGAGCCAGCAGGGCTCTTCCAGGTCTCCTGAGGGAGACTTCCGACCCTTCAGGGGAGAGACCTCTTTAAAGATGAGGGGTCCCTCACTCATCAGAGCGGCTCCTAGAGGTGGGAGGGCTCCAAGACCAAGACACTTTCCCGAAACGAACTCCTTCCACTTTGGGGATGGGACTCGGATTCTGAGTGTCTTTTCAGGGATGTGATTTTATGGAGACCCTGGCACTAGGAAGCTGGGCTCTACTCCTGGCTGGCTGATGGCTCTGTCTCTCTGTTATAGCCTTCTGAGCCTTCAGTGTTCTATCTGCAAAATGGGATGATAGTAGTTTCTATCCTGAGGATTGTGGTGAAGTCTGAGGAATATGCTGCTAAAACAGAAAGAGAACACAGACTGGTCCCATGGTCATTGATTCATTAAGGCTGTCTGCATTCTTGGGTGTGGGAGGACCCTGTGCCATGTCCATTGACAGCCTCCGTATGAATCCCAGCACAGAGGAAGTCACCGCCTTCATTAGAACATTCTTCCTTGTATGGGAAAAAATGCGACTTCCACCCATTGGTGTCTGGGATCTGCCCTTGGGGCCCCACAAAAGAAGTTGGTGTGTTTTTTCCTTGAACACCTTCAGGGATGTGTGGCGACAGTGGCCACAGCCTTGGGACCCGACATCCTCAAATACGTTATCCAGTCAAGGACATTGAGTTTGGTTGTGGGTGTGCCGTCCATCGCTCTGGACCTCCTGCCCTCAGGGTTGCTGGTCTGGTGACACCCTCACAGGCATCCTGTGGGGAGAGCTGCTGTTGCCTGCTCTTTCCCCTTTGCCTTCCTGAGAACTGGGTGGAGGCAGAGGGGAGGCTTTTCTTCAGCAAGGGAGTGCCTTTCTGCCTGCCAGGAGGAGCCCCTGACTCACAGGAGATGTTTTCCTGTGAGAAGGAAGAAGTGGTTATATCACAACTCCCAGGGGAAAGACGGAAGGAAGTTGGTTCATCAGAGCATCCTCTGTCTTCCAAAAATCCAAGTGTGCTATTAATAATAGTCTGAGTGGACCCCTGTTTAAGAGAACATGCTTGCACGGCCCCATTTGGTGTCTGTGCCACCCATGTGTGTGGGGAGGATGGGTCACACCCTGGTTTCCTCATGCCTCAGACACATGTCATCCAGCAGCCTCTGCCTTCTGGAATCTCATCCAGAGCCTGTGGAAGCCAAAACCGTTATGACAGAGGCCAGGAGCTGTCGCTTCCCAAACGATTCTCCTTCAGAGCCCACTTGTTCTAGCCTTATTGTTATTTTTAAAGATTTTACTTATTTATTTGAGAGGGAGAGAGCACGAGTGTAGGGGCGGAGCAGTAGGAGAGGGAGAAGCAGGCTCCCTGCTGAGCAGGGATCCTGATGCGGGGCTTGATTCCAGGACCCCAGGACCACGACCTGAGCCGAAGGCAGGCGCTGAACCGACTGAGCCACCAAGGTGCCCCTTGTTCTGATTTTAGATACAGCCTTCCGCATGGAGATCGGGTTGACCAGTCCGCCGCAGATTAGAAATGGTACCTAAGCAGGGAGGAGTGGAACTTGGCGAAGACAGCAGGTTCACAGCAGGAAAACAGGGACGCCGAGACTCCTACTGCCCATGGGAGCTGATGGTGGAGGGCAGAGGGTGGAGGGCGGAGATGGACCACCCCAAGACCCTGAGTCCTAAGGGAAGGGGCTGCACTGTGTCAAATGGCCGCTTTGAGGGGGTCATTAGTGAAGATGATGGCTCCAGGGGTCAGCAAACTAAGGCCCCCTGGAACGAGTCCAGGCAGCTCTTTTTGTAAATAAAGTTTTATTGGAACGCAGCCACACCCATTGGTTTACGCGTTGCCTGTGGCTGCTTCTACACCCCAGCCTCGGAGCTGAGCAGTTGACTTTCAAGCCACTAAAGGCTTGAAAGTCTCAAATACTTCCTATCTGGCCTTTTACAGAAAATGCTTGCCAACATCTGATGATTTGAGCTATGAAGGAAGGGTTAAAGTCGGGCCTCTGTTAGAGCAAGCCCAGGAGGTGTGAAGTTTCTTGGAAAAGGCCTTCCAGACAGACGTGCTGCTGGTGGTGTCACTCGCCTCTTGGTGCTTTAATGAACAGAAAAGAGCCAGATTGAGCGTTCGTATCATCTGGATTTCACAGAATTATCAAACCTGAAGGCTAACACAGATATTAGACGGTGTCTGGTTTGACTTTCATATCCATATGGGGAAACTGAGGCCTGGGGAGGCCTGGGACTTGCCTAGGAGCATGTAGTGGCAGCTCTCAGTCTCAGATGGAGGCCAGAGCCCTTGTTCCAACGTGCTGTGTTGTGGCACACGTGTGTGCATGGATCGCACAAGCGAAAATCTCTAAACAGCAGAATGGCAGAGATGTGTCTGCCTGTAGAGGGTAGCTGCTTATTTTGTCTCTCCTGCGCCCATTGCCAGAGCGTTTGGAGAAGCGGGGCCGGGATTCCTGCTTTGCCCTATATAAGGAGGCTGTTGTCCCGGCCAGGCCCATCCCATGGCAACAGGGCTAAAATGGAAACAGGGAGCTCTGTTTAAGGCAAGCTCCTGCGCCAGCCCCCCGCCTGCTGTGGGTGGAGCGTTGTCTGCGAGCACCTGCCCTTCCTGCTGGAACCAGATTGGAACGTAGGCACAGGGGGCCGTGGTCCTGAAAGGGGTCCTTTGTGGGGCCGGTACCCCCAGCTATGTGCCACCTGAGTACCCTGCCCTGTGTCCAGGTCCATGGGGAATTCTGCAGAGGCAGCTCGATCAGGCAGAGGGTCAATCAGAGACTTTCTTTTCTCTGAGCCTCGGTTTCCCCCTGTGGAAAATACGAGGCTCAGAGGCAGTTCTGTCCAAGGATTCTTCGTGGTATGTTGCTCCCGTGGTGAGGTTCTGAAACCCAAAGGGCTTTGTTCTTATTCTAGCATAGAGGTGAGATAGCATGGCTTAGGGGTTCAGGTTTCTGGGTTCCCATCCCACCTCAATGACTGACTTAGCTGGGTGCCTCCCAGGGAAGTCAGGCAACCTCTCTGGGCCTTCACTCTAATCTGTAAAATGGGGACTCATCTGTAAAACGGAATAAAAAGGAAACCTCCCCCATGAGGTACCTGAAGCTCTTGTTTGGTTAAGGCATAGGGTGGGGGTTGGGCTAATGGCTGTCAAGGTCTTTCCTGCCTGGGGTTCTGTGGTTCTAATTCCAGCTCTGCAGTCTCTCAGGCAGGTGTCCCGGCTTTCCCATTGTTGACTGGGGAATTTCCAAGCCGAGGACGCTCCACAGCTCTGGAAACCTGATCCGGAGATTAGAGGCCCGGAAAAGGCAGTTGAGGAGAAAGGAGCCGTGGGGAGTTTCCAGGGCACTGCGGGGCAAATGTGGGTCCAGGTGTGGGTGCTACATCCCTACTACATCCCTGCCGGCCAGCGCCCCTGGGCGGAGTGGTCTAGGAAGGGCTTCTGAGCAGGACGAGGTTGCAGCATTGTGAGCCCTGGGGTACCATCCCTTCAGCCCCACCCCTCTGCATTTTTCTGCACCATCATCCCTCCTTTGCCTTCTTTTTGGGGATGATTTTTGGAGGGGATACAGGAGAAGGAAGGAGTCTTTTTTTTTTTTTTTTTTTTTTTTTGAGCAGTACAATACAGTGGTTAAGAACCTGGCTTTGGAGTCAGATGGCCCTCAGCCAGCTAGGGAACCTCACTGGGCCTCCTCAGCTTCCTCCTGGAAAATAGAAATAATAGCAGCTGTGAGGATTAAGTGACAGAATGTGTGTCAGCTCAGCCCGTTCTCCTGCACAAGATAAGCTCAATCAGTAAAATCTGAAGAGCGCCTACTGTGCACCAAGATATAGTGGGAGATAAGCCAGACTAGTTGCTAGCGATCTGGAGCTTCCATTCTGGTGAGGGTGGGCAGATAACAAACACATGAACAGGACAGACAGGATCATTTCAGACAGTGATGTGGATCATGAGGAAAAGAAGACAGGGCTGGGTAGTGGACAGTGTGGTGAAGTGGGGGAAGAATACTTTATAGAATGTATGGTCAGAGAAGGCCTCATCTGGTCTCAGTGTCAGGAAGGAGCCAGCCCTGCAGAAATGGCTTGTGCAAAGGCCCTGTGGCAGTGACCAACTTTTGAGTTCTAATTTATGGAAGAATGCCAAGATGTGGGGGGCATGGTGAGTGAGTCAGGAAGTGGCCAGAGAAGATGCTGGCAGTGTAGGTGAGGGCCTTATCAGCTGTGGGTTTTGAATTCCATCCTAAGTGCAACAGGAGAGTCTTTGAAGAGTTTTGAGTAGGGAGTGGGGCAACATGGTCTGATTTACATTTTCTTTTCTTTCTTTCTTTCTTTCTTTTTTTTTTTTTAAAGGATTTTATGTATTTATTTGACAGAGAGAAACACAGTGAGAGAGGGAACACAAGCCAGGGTAGCAGGGTAGCGATATACAAGCAAGGGGTGCGGGCTACGGAGAAGCAGATTTCCCGCAGAGCTGGGAGGCTGATGTAGGGCTTGATCCCAGGACCCTGGGGATCATGACCTGAGCCAAGGCAGGCGCTTAACGACTGAGCCACCCAGGCGCCCTTGGTTTACATTTTCTAAAGATGATTTTGGCTACTGTGGGAGAGACCTCCGCAGCCCTCTACAAGTCTAGGTGAGAGAAGTCGGTAGCATGGGCTAGCACAGTGACAGTGGAGATGGATAGAGAATGGACCAGACGGGCCGATGGACTGAGTGTGAGGGAAGGAGAGGTGTGCCAAGTGTTGCTTCTGAGCGGTTGGGTGAGGCTTTTGCCTTACTGACATGAGGAAGGCTTGAAGGAGAAATGGGCTTGGGTGGAAATAGAACTCCATTTGAATATAAGGTCAAGGTGCCGATAAACCAACCAAGGGGAGATGTCCAAGGGCAGGATTTGAAAGGGCTCCTTTGCCGGAGTAACTGAGGACACAGCTAATGTGGGAAAGGAACTGCTCGTTTTGAGCTGTGACAGCCCATGTGCACATCTAACTGGGGCTTAACCCTCTTCCAGTCCTAAGCTTCTGGATTAGCTGTAAAGACCTCCCTTACTCACTCATAGCCTTCCATGACCCATGTCCCTCCCTGGCCATTCCTGGGCTCCGGGCTGCTCTAGCCACTCCCTGGAAGGACTCCTTATGGGCACGCAGGTAAACCTTGGGCCCTGCTGTATGTGGGGGCGGAGCCTGAGTCAGCTCCAGCCAGCCAGGCACTGTATGACAAGTTTTAGAACTGAGCGACTTGACCTTCATGTCCACCAACCCTAGGGGTTAGAATTTGGGGTGGGGGGGTGTCTGTGAATTTCGGTAGAAAAAAAATTCTCTCTAACCTCTAAGTGGATTTTCTTTGTTATGCTGACCTCTAACTGAAATTTGGAATTTCCATTCATTGTGAACATAGATGACAAACTGTGAAGACGTCAGTGGGACCTGTGACTTTGTCACCAATGGAAGGCACAGATATTTACATATCATATTGCAGTTATCTGGAAATATTTATGCTCATTGCAGTTTGAAATGATGGGTAATTATAGGGGCACCTGGGTGGCTCAGTTGGTAGAGTGTCTGACTCTTGATTTCAGCTCGAGTCGTGATCCTCAGGGTTGTGGGATTGAGTCCCTGGCCTTGAGCTCCACGTTGGGTGTGGAGCCTGCTTTGGATTCTCTCTCTCCTTCTCCTTCTGCCCCTCTCCCCTCCCTCTTGAAAGAAAAAAAAGAGAGAGAAAAGAGAGAGAAAAATAATTACAGGTAATTATTATACTTGCTACTAGAGATTATTATTTAAATTATAATAAGGAAGCATGTTCTATTACTGTAGCACAAATTTATTCTTTTTAATATTTTATAAATGTATTTTGATATTACTGCTTTCTTTTATAATACTGTTTTATTTTATACATTTTGATTACATTATACTTACTTTATGCTTTCATAAACATTCTGAAAAGTTTATAGGCCTCACCAGATTGCCAGTGGGGCCCGCCGACTCAAAAGAGATAGACTCCTGCTTTACAGGCATGAGCTTATCCTCCTCATTTTACAGATGAAGAAGCTAAGTCTCAGAGAGGGTGAGTATCTTGGCCAGGGACACAGAGCTGGTTGAGTGAGCTGAAATGAATGCAGACCTTTCTGATTCCAAAGTCAGCATTCTTAACAGGCCCATTGCTGCCTCCAGAGTAGCTCTGTCAGTTAAACCGACGACTGATTTCAACAGAATCCACAGCATATAAACCATTCATATTTTATCTGAAAAGATTAATACAGCTTTTGCATTCCAGTCCCTGGTATACCTTTGTTTTTTTGTAGTAGGAGAAAGTTTTCCTTCCCAGTGAAATGGCTTAGTTTTCCATTGTGCGAGATCTTGGGGGATGGGGTGGGGGGTAGGGGTGGAGTTCTGAGAAGAGGCCCCGGGCCTGTCCTCCACGTTTGACTATTTCTCAGCCCACCACTGTATCCCCGGTGGGCATGTGATGAGAGACAGAGATGCCCCACAGCCCCAGCTCAGTAGACTTTCATGCTGCCTGTGGGGAGCTGCCTAGCTCACTGAACAGAGGAGAAAAGTGAGGCCTCGGGCTACTGGGGGGCCTGCTTGTAGTCACAGTGCCCTAGCCCATGGAGTTTTAGTTCACGCTTTTCCCCTCGCTACAATCTTGGTCTGGTTTCAGTATCACTAACTTAGCTGTGTGATCTCAAGCACCTTACTTACCTAGGACTCCATTTCCTCATCTGTAAAATGGACTGGCCAGTGTGTCTGCCTGCCTTTACTTGGTTGTTGGACAGTATCAATGAGATGTCTGTAAAGTGTGTTCTCAGAGATCCTCAGGCAGGGGCTGGGTACGGAGGAAGGCAGGGACCCCCTTGCTGCCCAGGAGGTGAGATGGGATCATCGCTCAGCTCCCACCAAGGCCAGGAGGCACATCTGCTGCATGAGTCCAGTCTCAGCTACTGCCCAGGGGGCTTTCTAGGTGAGCAGTCAGGAGTGGTTGACAGGGGACAGGCTCCCTGCCTCTCATCTTTGTCTCTCTGTCCCTTCCTCAGAGCCCCGGCACCAGACGTGGTGGCTTTATTTCACACGCCTCTTTATTTAATAAGCAGGACCATGACGAGATTTGGTGACCTCAGGGTCCAAATGGACTGTCTGCTGGCATTAAGCGGTGCTTGAGTCATTTCCCTGGGATGAGTGCTGGGCAGGTTTCCAGGAGCTGAATTTACCCTCCCCGATTCTCTGTTTTCCTCTTCGCCTTCCTGCCCTCAAGCTCCATTTTTGAGTTTCCAGCTTCACTGGCTTTGGGAGGCCATGGACCAAGATAGAAAATGAAAATAGTTATTCATTCACAGAGGCTCCCCAACCCCCCGCCTCAGCAGAGGCTCCGGCTCAGTGTGGGGGAGACCTCGGAGGCCCAAGACACTGCTTCAGACTCTGGGGCTCCTGCCTAGCAGGGGTCTCCCCTATCTGTATGCACTGAAGGACACAGGCTCAGTGACCCATGTGCCTGAGAGATGCAGGCAGAATATGGTAGGGAATGGGAGGAGGGACAAGCTGGGATAATCAGGGCAGGCTTCACAGGGGAGGAGGCATATGACTTGGACCTTAGAGGATGGGTTTGCAGCATGTATATGATCAAATAAAAATAAAACCTTCAAAAAGTAAAGAAAGACTTAAAATAGAAAATAAATATTCTCGGACCTCCCCTGTCCCCAACCAGTTCCTTGTTCTCATTTCTAAACTCTTAATATTTTCTTGTGTCCTTCTAGCAACACTCTGTGAATATGTGAACTACACATGTATTTTTCCTTCCATCCATCATTTTTTATTAAAAGCACAAACAAGATCGTATAATGTTAACTTCCCCTTTTCACTTAGCAACCTGTCTTGGTCATCTTCTCACGGCAGTACACCTGGGGGCAGGTTGCTTTGACTGGTTTGTGGTCCTTGCAGGGGGCTGGGAACTCAGAGTGTGTGCAGGGAACTTTGGTATGGGCACGCGGGAATCAGTATTGCCAAATGGTTGGGAACCGAGCCTGAAGTTTGCATTTGGAAGATCCGGGGTTGCATCCCAGTTCTGGCACTTTCCAGCTGTGTGACCCCGGGCACATTTCTTCACCTCTTTGATCTTTGATGTCCCCATCTTTCGACTGGAACTAATAATGCTTCCTTTTGGGAGCGGTAGGCACTTGCAGTGAAAACATGTACCACTTGCAGAGGCGCCTGCAAAAAGGAACAGCCACCCGTTTTTATGGCTGTCGTCGTCACGTATCCTATGGGGCTGGGGCAGCCGAACCCTAACAGGTAGGGCCAAGTGCACGTGGGGTGTTGCGGAGCGACATTGGAAGAGAGGAGGGCCAACACATCGATCCGAAGCTTAAAATAGCCTGGAAGTGCACGAACAACAATAAATAAGTGGGTTCCGGATGCTTTTAAATCTTGGCATTTCCTGATCTCAGCTCAGCTGGTCCAGACCGCTTCATCAGCGTTTACTGCCGAGGCCGGTGGCGCACGCCTCCCCTGGCCATGTCCCAAAGCTGCTTTCAAGAAAATCAGATCTAGAAATGTTCGGATCTCTGGCACTGGGCCAGCGGGTCATGGGTGCAGGTTGAAGATCAGGCAGCCTTGGGGTTTGTTCCATGTGTGTGGAAAGTTAAGGCTGAGGGCGTGAGCGGGTGAGGGGGTTGCCCAGGAATGGCATTACTCATTCACCACCCAAGTGTTTAGTAAGCACTTACTATGTTCCAGGTGCCAAGGATATAACAGTGAGCATTAATAAGATGCCCATTCAAACAAATGTTTAATTACTGACTGTGATAAGCCCTAGAAGGCTCAGGACCTCCAGAAGGCGGTGAGAGGGTGTGTGTAGTAGGGCTCCTCGGGGGGCCTTTGGGGGTCTAGGAAAGCTTCCCCTGGGAAGTGAAGAGTGAAGGACAGATGGGACAGAGCTGGGCACAGCAGGTCTATGGGTGATGGTGACGTAGCAGGCAGAGAGAACAGCACACTCGGGACCCTGTGTAGGAAAAGACCCTGGCAAGTGCTGGGGTGAAAAGAAGGCCGGTAGGGCCAAAAGTGGAGGTAGGGGTAGGTTAATACTGGGACAGGCAGGCGGGAGCCAGATCACATGGGGCCTTCCAGGCCTCAGGAAGGATTTAGGAGGATTCAGGGGTAGGCTGGGTCTCGGTGGGATCAGATCTGCATCTTGACAAGATGGCTCTAGCGACTTGTGTCCAGGAGCTTGGTGGGGTCTAGAGTTGTTGCCGTTCAGGTGTGAACTGATGGCAGTGTGGACTGGGTCATTGAAGGGTTAATTTAACCCAGTGACCCAGTGGTGAGGAAGCTCTAACAGCCTAGAGAGGCTGTAGGAGTGCCGGCAATTGCTTCAGGATTCTTGTGAAATAGTCTTCCTAATGGTCATTGTCTTTTGAGCACTTACTCTGCACCAGACACTCCACAATGCCCTTCTCCTTAAACCCTCTTAAGAATATCATCCTCTGTTTTTCTGAGGCCCAGAAAGGTTAAATCACTCTGCTAAGATCACATAGATCAGCTCCCCACTGTCAAACATGGTCCCTGGATCAGCATCCCCCAGTCATGTGTGACCCTTCTCAGGGCTCGGCCTGAACCCCTGGCTTCCATCTGGAATGCTCCAGTGACTGTTGGTGTCATGTCCACCCTCGCCACAGGACCGGTGCACAGCCTACCTGGAAAGGCACTGTTACATGCTGGCCCGAGGGGACACAGCGTGTGGCTCTTGCTCCTCTGTCCCTCCCGGCCCTGTGGTTTCTCGCAGTGCTTGAGAGCCCTGGTGCAGGACGTGAGCAGAAACGGCCACGTCTCCGGGTTTCACATGTCCCCTGCCTCTGGGGGATTCAGATGGTCTCTGCTGCATGTTTTTTGTTTACTTTTTTTGCTTCTTTATTTCCTCTTCTGTCTTCCTTCCCCTCTGCTCCCACCCTGTCCCCATCTGTTCCCGCCCCATGGGGGTCTTCTCCTCGCCTCCCAGATGCGCAGGCAGGACTCGGAACGGACGGAGAGGCCTTCTAGGAAGGAGAGGAACCAGCAGTTTGGGCCTGTTACGTGCTGGGCACTGGGCAGGCGCCGTCTTACATAACCCTCACAGCCGTCCCTCGTGGGGTGCACGTCATTATCTGTCCTCTGCAGATGGGGATGCTGGGGCTCCAAGGATGGAGGTGCTGAACCCATGACCACGTGCTACACCCTGACTCGTCATTTAAAAAATGTTTGCAATCCAACCTTGAACGTGCCTATGAATCATCTGGGGCTCTTGTTTAAATACAGATTCTGATTCGGGAGGTCTGGGATTCAGCATGACAGTCTGCAGAATCTAGTAAGCTCCAGATGAAGCCTGTGCTTCTGGTCTGTGGGCCATGCTTTGCATAGCAGAGTTTGGAACTAGCAGATCTTGTACATGCCCTCCTGTGAGGCCCACCATGAGCTCTATCCCTCTGTGGCCACCACTGTCTGCACCATTGTTCCCCGTTGTTTGCAGCTGCTGAAGGGGCATCTGAGGCTTTCCCAGCATGCCCAGCTCATCGCGGGCTGAATCTGCATGTCCCAAAGCCCCAGCTGACTGACCATGGTCTCCAGTGCTTGCCAGTGTTGGAATATAGGGACACTGAGGCTCAGAGAAGTAGAGGGACTCATTCAAGTATTGCACATCAATAGCGCTGAGAATTTGGGGTTGTGATCTCCCGATCAGATTCTCCATTACTGCTTCAACGAGGAGTCCGCCATCTTGGGGTTGCGAGTCCTGCTCTCTTCAGCTTTTTTTTCTGGTTGTTTTTTTTTTCCCCCCTTTGAAAATTTTATTTATTTGAGAGAGAAAGCCTGATTGGGGGAGGGCGAAGGAGAAACAGGCTCCCCGCTGAGCAAGAAGTCTGATGTGGGACTTGATCCCAGGACCCTGGGATCATGACCTCAGCTGAAGGCAGACACTTAACCGACTGAGCCACCCAGGTGTCCCTCTCTTCAGCTTTCTGTGTGACTTTAGGCAAATTATTTCTTCTCTCTGAATTTTAGCTTCATCTAATGGAAAAATGGCTTAACCTTCTTTTTGTTGTGAGGATCAGATGGGAGAAGGTCTAGTTCAGAGTGTAGAAGATTCTTAGGAGCCCAAGACCTGCAGTCCCAGTAGGGTGAGGGAAACTGGCCTGGCAGAAAAGCAGGTTCAGATGGCACTGACACGCGGGGATGGCGGGAACTCTGCTCCCGGAGAGGTCTCACCATTCTCTGTTGAGAGCTCCCCGCTTTCTGCCTATTTGCCATCAGGCTTCGGTGATAATCGAGCATCGTCAGACGGTTTCCTGTTCCTAGTTGAGGCATGTTAGTGCTTACTGCAGAAGCCCTGCTGTGGCCATGGAGCCGCTGACGGTCCCACCTCGTGGAACACTGGAGAAGAAGGGAATGGACATGGGGGATTTGTCCAGACCCCAAATCCGTTTTATGTTCCCAGTCAACACACTTCTATGGAAGTCAGGTCTACCTGTGGCTGGCAGGAGCCAGCACCTCAGCCATTTGGGAATGTGAGGGGGCGGGGGTCTGCCAAGCAGGGCTTCTTGGCCTCCCTCCTCCTCCAGTCCTCACTGACCACATGACGGGGGAGGGCCTGCCGGGGCCAGAGAGAATCTGTTTCCCACCGGCTTTATCTGGGAGCCCATGGGTCTGGGTTTCTCATCATCTGACCCACTGGAAAAGGAAAGGCAGGAATTTCCATAAGGGAATAAATGGATATGGAAGGAAACCACCCGCTCCCCACCCCCAGGAGAGGCAGGGAGTGAGTGGGAGGGAGACTTTGCAGGGATTCACAAGAATGTGAAGCACAGATGCCAGACTGGGAAATGGGGGCTCTAGCCCAACCCCCGGTCATCCATCCCGCAGAGGTTTAGTGAGCACCCGCTCTGTGCCAGACACTAGTCCAGGCACTGGGATTCCACAGAGGCCAAGCCCAGTCCCTTACCCTGGTGTAGTGTACATTCTGGAGGGGAGACAGACAGTCCCTGGGTTTGTGCTGTGGGTAGCAATCACTGTGAGCCGGTGAGTGTGTTGGGTGTTGGGAAAGGCCCCTCTCACTGAGACTGAATGCTGGCAACGTGGCAGGGGTCCCAGGTGGGAAGCCCAAGCAAGCCCAGAGGGTTTTGTTGCAGCGAGAAGGTGGCCACTGTGTCTGTAGTGTGGGGAGGGTGGGACAGTCCAGCAGATGGTGGGGGAGGAGGCAGGCCAGGACGCACTGGGCCTCAGAGTGTAGTGAGGGCTTCCGGTATTTGTCCAGGGCAGTGAGAAGTCAGGGAAGGCTTTTAAATAGGAGAGTAAGTGACTAACCCTCGCCTCAGCTCTGCCCCCTGCTCCTCTGCTCCCTGGTGATGGTGGGAGAACCCCGGCCCCTTGGATGGGGCCTTGACTCCCTCCTCTGTGGGTCTACACCAGCGGCTTACAATCTGGCCTTCCTGAACCCAGAAAGATTCTCGAAGGTACTAGCAGGGCTTTGAGAACATTTTCCCCTCCCCATTGTTTCGAAGTCTAGTAGATGAACTTGCACAGAACGAGAAAAGTGCTCCCCCTGCCTCCACCCCTAATGTTACTGACAGCTGTGGTCAGCCGCAGCAGAGGCAGGGGGATGCTTGCCGCAGTTTGGTGGCTGGGTCTGAATTCACGTTCTGCTTAACAAAGTCCTGTTACCTCCCTGAGCCTTACTTTTTCATCTGCGAAATGGGGGAGTGCCCCCTTTGCTGGGGTCTCACATGCCCTTCGGGTGCTCTGCGTGGTGGACGCCACCTGCCTGGAGACTGGCTTTAGGCTGAGGATTTAAGTTAACCTGCGAAAGCCCTCTCGTGGCCCATGAAATAGCGTGTGTGCATAAGTCTGCATGAGTAGTATGGGGAAATGGAGAATTCATGTGCGAAGTATGTCACCATCTTTCTAATGCGAACGAAAGAAGTAGAAATTTAGCTTTTTATGTATTTGTGTTTTGCCAAGCTCCTCATGTTGAATTCACTTAGGGTCAATTGGAGTACGCTGGGTTGCCACTGTATGGTTTTTAGTTAATAAAAATGGGGAAAATGAACTAATTAACTGCCTCATAATCTCTCCCACTTCAAAGCCCGGGGCCCTGGTGGGCTGTGGGAGAGGTGATGCAGGGGGTTCCCCAGGGAGCCCAGCGTGGGAACCACAGGACCAGATGGGCTGCGAGGCCCCTCCCGGCTCCCACGCTGTGCAGCAGCCCCAGCAGGGGTAGTTGCCGCTTGAGCTGCTGGAGCGGTGCTGAGTCATCTCAGCCTCAGCAGGTCCTGTGTGTTGGCAGACGAGCTGAGGCTGGTGTGCTGGGGGCTGAGCTCTGGCCTGGGCTCTTGGGGAGCTGACTTCAGCCAGGCTGGGGGGGGTGGATCCTCAGCGCCCCACTACCTCTTCACCCACCCAGTGGTCCTGTCCCTGCTGGGAACCCCCAGGAGCCAGCCCCCTTTGTGCTGCCCTTCCTGGTGGGAGTGCCGCCCCGAGGCTCGCTGGCATGAGGTTGGGGGGTGGGGGGAGGTGCAGGGTTGCGGTCAACACTGGGCAGCACCGGCCTGGAGATGGGAGCTGGCACCTTGCTGGCCTGTTGAGCGTGACATTTCCTCAAATGCCACAAAGGGGCTGCCTGACCTTCACTCCCCTGCCAGGACCCCCTTTCTGCCTCCTGGGTTATTTATAACGGTGCTAACAGGCAAAAGGCCTTGTCAGCCGAGCCCTGGCCCAGCTCTCTGCGTCTCTCCTGGCAGCCGGGGTAGGAGACACGTAAATAGAACCAAAGAACACGGACACTGTGGGACCCCAGAGAATACCTCCAGACGGAGTGTGCGGCTCCATTTTTTTGGTTGTTGTTGTTTTAGATCTCTGGGACTTTTTAATACTTGTTTTTATTTTGTTGTGGTAAAATATGCATAACATAAAATTGCACATTTTTTAAGGGTCCAGTTCAGAGCCGTTCAGCACATTCACAGGGTCCTACAAATATCACTACCATCTATTTCCAGAACTTTCCTGTCATCCCAAAGCCAGGTGCTGTTTCATCCATCCCACATAGGAGGATGGCTGGTTTGTGCTAGCCACCCTTCCATCCCACTGAGGAAATTCACATTTTGAGGAAACCCCGCAAAATGTGACAAGGAAGGAGAGCGCCGGCCGGTTTAGGATGGCCACAACTTGATTAGAATGTCGGCAGTCACCCCTCTCCGCAGCACGGAGTGGGCACGTTTCCCAGGGCGAGCTGAAACCCTCTGCCTTTCTTCCCATTCTGGAAGGGGGGTCAGGATGGGAGGGGATGGCCTGGTTGCAGGGAGAACCCTGAATCTGCTCTAATCTCTTTCTCCCCCCGCCCCATTCCCCCTTTTAAAAGAAGATCTATTTATTTATTTATTTATTTATTTTAGAGACAGTACATGTGCATGAGTGCCCACGGTGGGGGGGGGGCAGGGGGAGAGGGAGAGAGTCCCAGGTACACTCTACCCCCAGCATGGAGCCCGAAGTGGGCTCCGTCTTGCAACCCTGAGATCATGACCTGAGCCGAAATCAGGAGTCCACCACTTAACCAACTGTGTCCCCGGAGAGCCCTTAATCCCTTTCTCTTCTTTTTAAAATTTTATCTATTTGTTTGTTTAATTTTGAGAGAGAGAGCGTGTGCACATGCACAGGAGCAGGGCGGAGGGGCAGAGGCAGAGAGAGAAGTGGACTCCCCACTGAGCAGGGAGCCTGACGTCGGGACTCGACCCCAGGACACCCCAGGAGGCCGGGGTGGTGGCCTGAGCCCAAGGCAGACTCTTAACCGAGTTGAGGCACCCAGGTGCCCCATCGCTTTCTCTTCTTAAGCAAAATTGATTCATTTAGCAAGCTTCACTTCTTTCATTATAAATAGGGCAAGGGTTTTGCAGCTCACTTCGGTGTGGAATGCTGCTTCCCGCTCGGTTGGGCCTCTCGCTACCTTTGATAAAAATTTCATAGCAGTTCCTCACATGCAGACGGCACTTCAGAGTTTTCCCAAACACATTGCCATCTAAAACACCACACTGGACAGGCCTGGGGTAATTTCACAGCCACCAGAGGGTACAGGTCCCTTTGTAGAGATGTGGAAACGGAGGCCAGAGTGACGTGATCCCCGTGGTGATTGATCTCCCTTTGGTCACCGGCACATAACAGCAGCTCACCGTCTCTTCCAGGCTGGTGTTAGCGTGAGGCAAAGGAGACACGTGGCTCCGGCACCGAATTTCAGGAGATGCCCAAAAAAGTCAGTCATCAAGAGAAATCATATTTCTTTTTTAAGATTTTATTTATTTATTTATTTGATGGAGAGAGAGCACAAGTAGGCAGAGCAGCAGACAGGGAGAGGGAGAAGCAGGCTGCCTGCTGAGCAGGGGGCCCCATGTGAGACTGGATCCCAGGACCTCAGGTTCACGACCTGAGCTGAAGGCAGATGCTTAACCCACTGAACCACCCAGGCATCCCAAGAGAAATCATATTTTAATGCAGCGTTTAAAAAGAATGAGTTGGGGGGGCACCTGGGTGGCTCAGTGCTTAAGCCTCTGCCTTCAGCTCAGGTCATGATCTCAGGGTCCTGGGATCGAGTCCCGCATCGGGCTCTCTGCTCTGCGGGGAACCTGCTTCCTCCTCTCTCTCTGCCTCTGCCTGCCTCTCTGCCCACTTGTGATCTCTCTCTGTCAAATAAATAAAATCTTTAAAAAAAAAAAAAAAAGAATGAGTTGGCATCTGAATATCCATGCAGAACAGACACCAAATCTTTATTTAAAGGCAGGAACAGGAAGAGTGCCATACAGAGTCACATAGGTGCCTGAAGCAAAAGGAAAAATCAGTATGACTAGCCCATCTTTATTTAGAATTCTGAAATTTTGCTTATCATGGGGTTTTTGCATTCATTTTGATTTTTTCAGGGTGTTGCATTAGGTACGATCTGTCTTGATGATGGAGGTTTTTTTTTGTTTTTTTTTGGTTTTTTTTGTTTTTTTTTTGGTGCCCAAGGTGGGTGCCTCCCTCCCCTCATCCTAACTCTGGCTCTGATTCCACCTTCCGATTTCTGTATACTAGCATGACAGGGGACCCATGTCCCAGCTCGCCGCGCGCCACAGCCTTTCTAGCACTACCAAGAGTGGCATTTGCTCTCCGCAGTCTATTTCTGTGCTTGCCCTTCAGGGACTGATAAAATGTTGCTCTGGGTGGAGCTGATGTGTTGACATGGTGAGTGTTCATGTCAGGTGGTTTGTGTGATCCGATATCTTCATTCTTGACCTCACAGAGGGGCCTGAAACCAGGAAAGAAAAGGAGCTCTTGCCGGTGTTGCCCCCACAGAGTTGGACCAAACTTGAAATCGTGATCTGGTCACAGAGGTGACCGGGCATTTTGGCCTCGTCTTGGGGCTGTTTGGGAAAAAAATATATTCATGCTGTCTTCTTCTTACTTTCAGGCCTGTTTACAAGGCACGGCCACACTGATCTCATTTTGTTTATTGAACACCTACTATAGGCTGAGTATCTGCTCGATACTGGGGAAACAGCAGGGACCAAGACAGAAAGACAGACACAGGCCCTGCTTGCGGGGAGTGTCCAGTCGGGGGAGGTAACAGTGCAGGGGCCGGTCCGTGAAAACTGGGGACGAGCGGTGGAGAGGGCTGGTGGCGGCGGCTTCATAACAGCGTCCATGTACTCCGCACCTCTGAACCTAACACTTAAAAATGGCTAAAATGGTAAATTTTATTTCTGTATATTTTGCCACAATTTCTAAAAATTCTGAAGAAAAGCAGGGGGAGGATCTCAGGGAACAGAAAGCGCTCCTTGAGGGCTTGGCAGGGGGGCGACGTTCCAGGAAGAGGGAGATGGGGCCACTGCTGTGGGATACTGTGGTCAGGAGGCCCCTCTGGGGACAGACGCTTGATCTGTGGTGGGGACCTGGGGACAGGAAGAAGCCATCAGATATCAGTCGAGTGACGGTGCAGGGGAGAGGGGGGAGTCCAGGTGGAGGGAGTGGCAGGTGGTAGCGCAGAGGCCCCAGGCTGGAAACTCACGCCCTGCAACCATTCCGTGGGGGAGGCGGGTCTCAGGAGATGCAGGAGGCTAGGTGACGCCCCACAGCTAGCAAGGGACGAGCCAGAGCCAGCTCTGCCTCCACACATCTTAACAACAGATACCTGCACACGCTCCGCAGTTTACTGAGCACTTTTCTTGCCACTCACCTTTGAATTCAAGAGCCATTGAACTCAAGTGCATAAAATGGACTGCAGTTGCAGGCAGCACAGTGCACAGATCACTCTGTCCCTGGAATACCTTTGCTCGCTCACTCAAGTGGCAGAATATCCTTCAGCCTTTTCCTGTTTTAAAATCAAACATGCCGTGCACAGCACCTCTCTGGGCTCCGGGGGGCAGCCTGTGCCTTCTGAGAGGCAGCCCTGACAAGTGCCAGAAAGGACGAGATGGTGGGGCCCAGGCGTAGCTGCTGAGGAAGAGGCACCTGGGCCCCACACGGCCACGTGCCGGGGCATCCACGAGTGGCTCCATCCACCCCGGGTGACCTGACCTGGGCACAGCTCCAAGAGACTTTGCAGATCTCTGTTGGATAAGGGGCCGCTTGAAGACAACAGGGAAGAAAAAAGATGTAAGGGAGTAAGATAACACCCACCCCAGGAGACTTTCTACTTCAGTTTCCTTAGCTGCAGAATAAGAGATGGGTTTCTAGAAGTCTCTCTACAGGGTCCTCTGGCACCCTGGTTCTGTGCTGTGTCTGTAGTCCATCATAAGGACTGGCTTCCGGTGCCGTGGGGGCAGCAAACCATGTACAATAGGCGTCTTTATCTGATGGGAGTGGGAGCAGGAGCTGGGGGTGGCAGGGCGTGGTGACGGCTGGAGAGGGGAATTCTTGGGAAGAAGTCATTGAAAGTGCAAAATGATGACACGGCGTAACGAAGCCACGTGATGCGCATGTTATTTCTAGTCTTTTACTCTAGGACTGCCTGTGGTGGTGCTAGTGCCGAAATCCTGGCCATCTCTTGCATAGGCCACGCCCGCAGCACCAGGGTGCCGGTTTCCAGATTGGGGAGTCATTCTGTTGGATCAGGATGTATAGTAACACATGGGTTGGGGACATAGCATAGCTGACCCGTAGTAAGCAAGCAGCCCAGCCAGTGGGTGCCCTAGAGAGTCCCCCCTGCGTCTCGGAGGCTCTGTGGACATCGGTGGACGCTCTTGTCACAGGAGGAGATGAGATGGACAGTGTTGACGTAGCCAGTGGGTTCAGAGAATTCCATCCTTTTGCCCTGCCTACCGAAGGTCACTGGTATCTGGTCACCCTTCCTGGTGAGCGGGGTCCAGCCTGGGCTCAGAGCCCAGTTTGGAGTCCTGGAACCCGTTTTGCTCTCCAGGCTGGAGAACGCACTCTCACTAGACCTTCTGTGGGTCGTCTTTACATGAAACCCTGAGTGGGCAGCTCAAGGCGGGGGTTGAGTGGCTTAGCCTTGACTGTGTTGGTGGGAGGCCTTTCCAGTGGCCTGATTTGTCTAAATTCTGGGTGTGTGTTCTTTTAAGATCGGCTCAGAACCCCTCAGTTTTCTGGGGCACCTCGCTGGCTCAGTCGGTAAAGTGTCTGCCTTTGGCTCACGTCATGATCTTAGGGTCCTGGGATTGAGCCCCACGTTGGGCTCCCTACTTGATGGGGAGCCTGCTTCTCTCACTCTCTCTGCTGTTTCCCCCACTTGTGCTCTCTGGCTCGCTCTCTGTCAAATAAAATCTTTAAAAATTTTTTTTCCCACTTACTCTTTCTGGAGCTTCACTTTGTGTCTGTGGCTCCTGAGTCTTATTTCAAAGGATGCTGTAACTACTTCTGTGTGGACAAAGACCAGTTGCTCTTCTTACTGTTCTCCTAGAAGCCTATTCAGGAGTTTTGTTTTTGTTTTTGTTTTTTTTAAAGATTTTATTTATTTATTTGACAGAGATCACTAGTAGGCAGAGAGGTAGGCAGAGAGAGAGAAGGAAGCAGGCTCCCTGCCGAGCAGAGAGCCCGATGTGGGGCTCGATCCCAGGACCCTGAGATCATGACCTGAGCTGAAGGCAGAGGCTTTAACCCACTCAGCCACCCAGGCGCCCCAGGAGTTTTGAACTAATTTGGAAGACAGTGGGAAGATTAGATTTTATTTTATTTTATTTTTTTTTTTTTAAGCATAAGAGAGGTGAATTAGTCATAACTTTTTCATTGATAGGTGATAGAAACTAGTACATAATCTGGAAAGAGAACTTTCTCACTCCTCTAACTGTGGAGTAAAGAGAATAGGCTATAACTGTGGAGTAAAGAGAATATGCTGGCTTCAGGCACAGCTGGATCCAGGTGTTTAAGTTATTTTATCAGTACTCTCTCTCTGCTTCTTGGCTCTACATTCCCTGTGCTGACTTCATTCTGAGGCAGGCTCTCTTCCCAAGCAGTGGCAAAGATGGCTGCCAGCCTCTCCAGGATTAAATTCAGCCAGCTGAGCCCCTAGTTTAAATGCTCTAGCAAAGTCTTGGTGTTCACTCTGATCTATCTCTGAACCAGGTGAAGCACTTGTTGTGGTCACCGGATGAAGGCTTTTAATTAGCCAGACTGTGCTTCCCTGGACCGTCTAGGTGGTACAAAGGGGCAGCTTCCCCAAGAAAAATCAGTAGGCTGCCACCATTAAGAAGGGGAATGGGTGGGAGACCAGCCATGTAACAGAGGTGGGACAGAAGAAAACATCTGTTTAATGAAATGGTTTTGCAGGGACTTCATGAACATCTACCTTACTTCCTTCTTAGAAGGAAAGTATGGGTACAGAGTCATAGGTCCAGACCAGGCCAGTTCTAATCGATTAGCAGTGGCTACTAAGGCTCCATGTTGAGCAGGCTTGGGGCTCAGCAGGAAGTACAGTGGTGTGGTGTTCGGTTAGTGGTATCCACCATGGTAAGGAAGGCAGGGAAGTTGACCCCACTGCCCACCCTAGCAGATCACATGGCTTGTCTGGCCATTCCTGATGGCAATTTAAAAGGGAAAAGTTGCCTCAGACCATCAAATACAGCTTCTTGTCAGTGGAGGAGGCTCTGAGCTGGCAGTAGTGCACCACCCTAACTACCATCCTAATCTGGTGTCTCCATGATGGCGGTCAAGGGGTCTTTCAGGCCCAGTGGGGGGCCCTGCTCCCCATCATCCCAGGCAGGTCTGGAAGGAGCCAGTGTAGTTTGGCTGTCAGGGAAAGGTTATTTCTCCCACAGAAACCTTGAATGATGATAACACCGGGATCAGGGGGCTGGTGGAGGTTGAAGGAACACAGAGTTAGAAGAGCGCATAGGTTTAGGACTGAGGGGATGGGTCAGAAGACAAGGTCAAGCATTGACCTTCTGAGATCCCCTGTTTTTCCATCAGTCAAATGGGGATGCTGGCCATTGACCATTTCCTGCATCTTGGGAAGGTGCCGGTGAGACCATAGCTGTGAGTGTCACTTGAAAGTCAACTGTAGGGGCTGTATCTGTGACCACCATTCACAGGTGTCTGATGTATGCTAGGCTCCCAACCTATGTTGCTTTATCTTTGTAAGAACCCTATGAGACAGGATTCTTTATATTTTTTTATTTTATTTTTAAAGATTTTATTTATTTGTGTGAGAGGGAGAATGAGAGAGAAAGAGAGCATGAAAGGGGAGAAGGTCAGAGGGAGAAGCAGACTCCCTGCTGAGCAGGGAGCCCGATGTGGGACTCGATCCTGGGACTCCAGGATCATGACCTGAGCCGAAGGCAGTTGCTTAACCAACTGAGCCACCTAGGTGCCTGTGACAGGATTCTTTTCATTGTCCCCCTTCTGTCTGTCAGTAGAAGCCGAGGCGGCCAAAGTTATGCCCTGACCTCAAAGGATCAACATTAAACAGCAAAGCCAGGGCCCAGACCTTTGTCTAGGCCTCTTTCCGAATTTCAGGACAGCCCTTCCCTCTCCACCTTTGTCTCCCCCTCGGTAAATTCATTCATTCATTAATTTATTAGTAAAGTGCCAGGTTCTACCTAGATACTTCCAAAAGCCTGTGTGGATTTCAGAAACTGGATTAGTACAGAATTGTCCTGAATGCTTGAGCAAGAGGGGTTCACAGAGTCTGTCTGTTGGATGCTCTTTTCCTAGAGGAGGCAGTGAGGACCGAGAGGGCAGGTGACATAGTGAAGTGTGCACTCGGCGAAAGACGCACAGTGAGTGTGAACAGGCCCAGAACCCAACCTCTGTCACTGCAGGCTGCCTTCTCCCCCCTCCTGCTTCCTTCCGCTCAGTAACTCTGACAATGTGCTTTAGGCCAGGGACTAAGCTTGACGATTCGCTGATTGTAGTCAGGAACGTGGAGCCACCAATTTTTCCTGAAGATGCATTCTTTCTTAAGCAGGGAATCGATTTCCAACAAGATACACAGGCTTCCAGTGAAGCCACTTACGTGAATGTACAAAACACCATTAATCCACTGCTAGGGCCGTTTATCTCCCTGGCTTAGGGCAGCCGCAGCCTTTTCAGATCAGGCACGTGATGCTGCTGGAGGAACGGGTGCAGAAGGCCCAGCAACCAGAGGGGCATCCCATGGCAGGAGTGTAAGTGAACCAGTGGTGGGGACCAGAGTGGGCCATCTGCAGGAGGCCAGGGCACGGCACAGCCTGTGTATGTAGCCCCAGGCCTGTCCCTGCGCAGCCGTGAACTTGCCGTGGGATTTAGATCTTTCTCAGCCCTTGTCCAAAAGCCCCCACCTCCCCATCGGTAAACGAGAATAAATGGTCTCGAATGTTGCTTTCCATTTTCAGAAGCAGATGCCAGGCAATGGCACAGACTTGGCAGGAAGCAAAGAGACTTGGCTTTGAATCTCAGCTTCACCATTCTGGGACTCTGGGTGCCATGGTTGAGTTGTGTCTTCCAAAAGAAGATACCTGTGAGCTCTAACCCCCAGCACCTGGGAATGTGACCTGATTTGGAGACAGGGTCTTTACAGAGATCATCAAGTTAGGCGAGGTCATTAGCATGGACCCTGATCCAGTCTGGCTGGTCTCCTTATCCAAAGGGGAAACGTGGACACAGAGGCAGGCACCCACAGAGGCAAGCCAGTGGGAAGACATGCAGGGAACGCCATCCACAGGCCAATAGTAGTGGCCTTAGCAGAAGCCGCCCCTGCCAACACCTGGAGCTCAGCCTCCCAGCCTCCAGACCCGGAGGATCAAACCTTCCTGTCGTTTAGGCCCCCAGCCTCTGGTGCTTTTTATTTTTATTTTTTTTTTAAGATTTTATTTATTTATTTGAGAGAAAAAGAGAGAGAGCATGAAATGGGAGAAGGTCAGAGGGAGAGGCAGACTCCCTGCGTAGCTGGGAGCCCGATGTGGGACTCGATCCAGGGACTCCAAGATCATGACCTGAGCCGAAGGCAGTTGCTTAACCAGCTGAGCCACCCAGGCGCCCCTGTGGTGCTTTGTTACAAGCAGCCTGGACAGACGCATACAAGGGACCAGGTCCCAGAGTTTCCCAAGGAGCGACATGGGCACAGTGACACCGGCCCTGCAAGGGTCACTTTAAGAATCCCGTATTGCGGCGGCCCCTGACATTTGGTAATAAGCTCGGTGATGGCAGTGGCTCTCATTGCCATGCTGTGCCCTCCAGTACCGCTAGGGGGCCTCCAGCGGAGGGCTGGGACCCAACGGCAAGGCTTTAAGTCAGTACCTTTCAAAGGGAAATGGGCCACCCAAGGCACCCCTTCAGAAAGCCTCTCTAAATATGGAGAAGGCCAGAGAAATCACTATTAACGCAGTGCTTAATGGTTTCCAGCCAGAGAGTGGCCTCAGCCCTAATCGACAAGGTTGCGAAGCTGAGGTTTCTTTATTTTTATGTCCCTGGTACGCTTGGAGTATGTTGAGAAGCTGGGAATAATCAGTAAGTGCAGTAGTCATGGCCATTTTGTGGGTGTTTTGTAAAGGAGGCAGCATGGTTCTGATGGGAAGGACACTCCTGAATGACCCTGAGCAAATCCATTAGCCTCAGTTTCCCCATCTGCCAAGTGAAGAAGGTAGACCAGCCAGGTCCGGGATTCCTAAGCTGCTTTTGTGAAGGCCTGGAAGTTAGTGTAAGTTTCTTGCGCACACAGGCATTGCTCAGAGGTTATTTTATGGGCGTAATAAGAGCTATGCATAGCCCTTGTCTGATTTTTTTTTTTTAAGATTTTATTTATTTGACAGATTACAAGTAGGCAGAGAAACAGGCAGAGAGAGAGGAGGAAGCAGGCCCCCTGCTGAGCAGAGAGCCCGATGTGGGGCTCGATCCCAGGACTCTGAGATCATGACCTGAGCCGAAGGCAGAGGGTTAACCCACTGAGCCACCCAGGCGCCCCACCCTTGTCTGATTCTTGAAGGGGCCTTGGATGCCGAGATTGTCTGCAGTGACTCTCCGGAACAGCCACTCATGGCTGCTGGTTCCTGGCCAGTTTGGGATTCTGGGACTCCGATTTTAAAGTCGTTTCTGAGCCTCAGGAAGCAAGTCCTACAGATGTGGCTTCTCTGAGTGATGGGATGAGAGGGATCAGGGATGTAGGAAGGGCTTCCCAGAGCGCTCATCGCTGGGGGCTTTGCTGACTAGGGAGACCCCGGCTGCCCAGAACTCCTGGGTCTCTGCTTTGGCCCTCCCTCCCACTCCACGGGCCCTCCCTGTGGCCAGGTGGTGCCTCCCAGTCCCGCCACCTGCCCCTCTCCTGCGTGCCGCACCCGCCTAACCCATCTGCCTGCTTGACGCCGGCCCCACCCCCATCACACTTGGAGTAAAACCCAAATCCCTTACGATCTCTGCCTGATCCGGCCTCCACCTGCCCCTCTGAAGGCATCTTCTCCCATCCCCCCCGCTCCCAAGCTGCAGCCTCCCCCACCAGCGGTCAGTGCATAGTGCTCTAGCCTTGGCCCACGCTCGGGTCTTCGCCTTGCTGGGCCCTCTGCCTGGAACGTTCCTCCCCACGTCTTCCACTGCCTGACTCCTCCAAGTCTCAACTCAGACGCCAGCTCTTCCAGGAAGCCTTTCCTGCCCCCCCACTAACACAGACTTCCTTTCCCTCTGTTCTACTCCCTCAGTGCACCTGGCCTGTTTCCTTCAGAGCACGAACACAACCTACAAGGAAATACTTGTGTGTTTTCTTCCCTACCAAGATGTCAGCTCATGAGGGAAGAAACAGGGTCTTCCGTTGTCTCAGTGCCTGGCTCATAGTAGCATTTAATAAATGCTGGAATGCACTCACTCGCTTGGCTAAAATTAAGATGACTGACAACCCCAGGTGCTGGGGAGGGTGTGGGACAGTTGGCACACTCAGCACAGCCGGAAAGCGTGCACCATGGTACAACAGTTCTGGAGAGCAATTTTTTTCCTTTTTACAAAGTCACATACACTTACTGTATGACCCAGCCATGCCACTCGCAGGTTTCTGCCTAAGGGAGCTGAAGACATATGTCAACATAAAGACTTGAACACACACATGGCAGACCTGTTCACGATAGCCGAAGACTGGAAACAGACCATCTAGAACAGCCAGGACTGCAGCATCCCCACAGCCTGAAGGGACAGAGAGGAGAAGGAAGCTGAGGAAACCGCCCCCTCCGCCCCCCGGGTGTTCCCTGGGCCAGGGCGGCTGAGTGGTAGTGACCGGTGGTAGTAGGGTATGTTGGATGGGGCCTACAGTGATCCCAGGGATGTCCCCGGAGACAGAGACTCACTGGGCACCCTGCTCCCTAGTCTGAGAGCAGGGGACCAGCCACTTGAGAGAACCTGACGGTGGTGCTGCCCGTGGATACAGGATTCTTGCAAAACGCCAATTAAGACATTTGACCCAAATTCGCATAAAAGCCTTTTTCCTGTGTCAAGTTGAGCTAATAATATACATTTGTTCATAATTTATGAGGCTTAGTAAGTGGGAACAATTAAGGAAGAGGCCTGTGCAAAACCTATTTTTTTTAAGTGTCAGGCCTCTTCTTGTTCTCTAAGGCCGTTGCACGCTCTCTGCCCACCATGAAACACTGCTGTTTTTACCGGTATTAGTTCTGACTTGTTGGTTTCGTTAGCTACCGTTTACTGAACACCTCCAAGCCAGGCTGTAACATCGCCTTATTCAGTCTGAACTCCTGGGGAGGGCATTGTCATTCTACGGATGAGGCTGCTGGGCTTCAGAGAGGAGAAGAGCTTTGCCCAAGGTTTCCCAGCTGGCGAGTGGGGACTAGGATTCAGGTCTGCCGGACCCCAAGGCCTGTGGTCCGCCGTTTCTGGGTCAGCCTCCCAGCTCGGGCTGTTTCTCAGTCTGCAGGGTAGCCTGGGAGACCAGGGTCAGAAAGCCATTGCCTTCTGCTGAGTCGTTCCGGGCTTTGGCCTGAGAATCTGCATTGTTTCTAACACGGTCCCTGCTGTTCTTGACCCTGCCTGTCCCGGGAGCACTTGGCGATAACGCTGGTTCGGTCAGTGCTGTTGCCACAGTCTCCGTGCCTCCTTCGACCCCACCCACCACGGTCAGGTGCGCATAGAGCCTTGTAGACCTTTTCCTGGACATGTGCATATGTATTACTGTGGGCAAAGAGTTGCGTAGTTTGATTTTTCTCTTTTACACATGTGACATCATAGTCTACTGGTTCAAGTCTATAGTATAGTTTTTATTTCCATTTAATGTGTCTTGGAGAGCATATATACCGCTGCCTTGTTCTTTTCAGAGGCACCGTGGTATTCTGTGTTTCAGGTGACTATAGTTTTATTTACCTATTGTCCTCGGATGGGTGGTCTTCCACGTTTTAGACATTACACCTGGTCCTATGAAGTCCCGGAGAACATGGATGAGTGTTTCTCCAGAACATCGTCATTCCTCAATAATATCAGCCATTCGAGACACCTGGGTGGCTCAGTGGGTTAAAGCCTTTGCCTTCGGCTCAGGTCACGATCCCAGGGTCCTGGGATCGAGCCCTGCATCGGGCTCTCTGCTCAGTGGGGAAGCCTGCTTCTTCCTCTTTGCCTACTTGTGATCTCTCTGTCAAAAAAAAAAAAAAAAAAAAAGTCAGCCATTCTTATTGCTGTTTTTTTTTTTTTTTTTAAAGATTTTATTCATTTATTTGACAGAGATCACAAGCAGGCAGAGAGGGAGGAAGAAGCAGGCTCCCTGCTGAGCAGAGAGCCCGATGCGGGGCTCAATCCCAGTACCCTGAGATCATGACCTGAGCCGAAGGCAGCGGCTTAACCCACTGAGCCACCCAGGCGCCCCTTATTGCTGGTTTTTGTTTCATTATTGATACTGCGTTCCAGAAATCCCCTTTCAGGTGGGGACAGTAGTGTAAATGAGGATCTATTTAGAGCTTCTAATGAAGTTTTCAACACAATAGTTCTGGTAAGAAGAAAGAGGTGCTGTGGGGGAAAAGGGCTTTGAGGGGTGTGTAGGAGAGCGAAGGAGGAGGGGAGAGAACAGCAGGCAGAATTTGTATTGCCAGGGCCCGGCTTCATTCCTGCTAGATTCGACCATTGCTAGAGGGTGGGTCATCTCTTGGTCATGTGGCAAAGTCAGGCCTTAGCCTAAGAGCTGCCAGGGTTCCAGGCTGGCAGCACCATGAGTAGGAAGGGTCCATGCCTGGATCCAGCCAGGCCCAGCTCTGACTCACCTCCTTTCCTTCCTGTCTCCTCAGGGTGGGGGGTCCGGGGAGGAGCAACTCTGCGCTGACTTTCCTGAGCTTGACCTCTCCCAGCTGGATGCCAGCGACTTTGACTCAGCCACCTGCTTCGGGGAGCTGCAGTGGTGCCCAGAGAACTCGGAGACTGAACCCAGCCAGTACAGCCCTGACGACTCCGAGCTCTTCCAGGTATGTCCTCTGAGCCTAGAGTTATCTCTGCTCCTGAAAGGGTCTCCCTGCACCAGGGTCTCCCTGCACCACCTCTTCTGCATTTGCTCTTGCGAAGAAGTCCCATCACCCCAGAGCTCCTGGGACCCTGCCTCTCATCTGGGATCTGCCGTTGATCTGGGGCAGTTCTCACCTGCTCACCAGGCCTGTTACCACCTCTGCACAGGGAGGGCTGGGAAGAGCTGCTCTTCTATGCCCCTGCAGTCAGAAAGGAGCCCCCAAAACCCCGAGACCTCTCTTCTGTGTATTATCTCACTGACTTCTCATCCCTACCCTGTGAGGGAGGCACGATGATGAGCCCATTTTATAGATGAGGAGACTGAGGCTTGGGGAACTTAAGTCACGTGCCTAGGGCAATTTACCTAGTCAGTAGCTGAGCTGGATGCAAACCCAGTTGGCCTCCCTCCTGAGCCAGGGCTTTATAACCACAGCGACGCCATAATGGAGATGACTCACTTGGATAGAACAACTGCGCTGTGGCAGGACTGTCCCTGTTGTGTCTATTAACCCATTGAATTCTCTTAACAACCCTTTGAGTGGGTACAGCTGTCTTCATTTTTCAGTTGGGGCCTAGAGATTCTTTGAAAAGAGGCAGAGCCAAGAACTGCTGTGCCTATCCATGCCTTTCCCCTTGCACACTCTGCGTCCAGTCTCGGGGGCCCGTGATGGGCAACACGTCCTTTAAGAAGTCCCCGAGTACGAAATACTATGATGTCTGGGATTTGCTTCAAAATAGAGCAGGCTCTACGCGCATTTGCGGGTGTGGGTGTGTTGGGGAGGGTAGTAGGTGAAATAAGTTGAGTGATGGGTGCAGTCAGATTCATTATTCTTTCCTTGAAATCTGCTCCCCCATAAAGACTGGTGGGAGGAGGCTCCTCCTGCCCGTCTGGCAGTATGATCATATTGCCACGTGTCAGGTGTTGTGCTGGTGTGCTGTGAGCGTTCTCTCAGTCCTGATGGATTGTAGTGCTCCTTCTAGAAAGGGAAGCTCCCTCCGTGTGTCAGGCACTGTGCTGTCTACAGTCTAGAGAGAAAACTGACCCTAGCTCCGCTAACACAGAGACCACGGTCATTGTGACATGCACACAGAAGAAATGTGCCAGGTGTGAGAAGGGGCTCTAACGACTGGGTGGTCAGGAGAGGCCTCTCTGAGGATGAGACGGAGTAGCTCTGTGAAGCTCAGAGAGCAGGACAGAGCTCTCCAGGCAGAGGAAGCAGCAAGGGCAGAGCCAGGGAGCAGGAAAGCTTGCTGTGTTGGGCAACAGAAGAGCTGGTGGGTAGCAGAGGAACATGCCAGGGTAGAGTCAGAAAGCTAGGCAGGGGCCAGATGGTACGCAGGGTCTTGTGGGCCGTGATAAGGGGTCTGGATATTTCCCAAGTCTATTCTAACCTATAAAGAAAGGACTATTAATGACCATTTTACGGGTGATGAAAGTGAAACTCAGAGAGGTTACGAAACTTGGCGCCAGGTCACACAGCCGGGAAGGATCCGGTGAAGACTCGAACTGAGGAAGCTGTACCTCTTGGTACTGTACGACCTCTCTGCCAGCCCTGTGCAGAGCAGCAGGGCTGGGCTTCAGGTCCGACTATGTCGAGGGACCTGCATTCTTTATTTGAACAATAGGGATGAGACCTACGCTGTGCTGCTTTCTCCCTGAGAGGGGGCTAACTTCCAGAAAATGCCTTCAGGTCATGGAGAGCTGATGAGTGAGAGGTTTAAAGGCTCCATGGAGACCACCGCCACCTGAACTGTACAGGCCCCTACTTCTCAGGTTGTCCAGACCCACCAGCAAGCCCCTGCCAAGATTCCCACTATGTGTGTGAAATGGTCTTGGGCACAAGTGAGCCTGTGTGGCCCTGGGGCTCCCAGCCCAGTGAGGAAGGCAGACCCCTCACAGATGGACAGCATCCTGGCCGACCTCTGCTCCCCCAGCCCCTCCCCTGTCACGGTCTGCACACCCCACCTGCTCTCCCTAGCCCAGGCCGGTTCTGCCCGTTACCCATGGATGCACCCCTATGTGTGGGATTATGGGATCGGTGCCTGCCCCCCACTGCACATAACGTCATAAACCCCATGACTGTGGGGACCACGATGGCACTGGGTACTCTTATATCCCCGGGCTCTTCACTTGTGGAGTGCAAGCCTGGCACTTGCTCCGGCCTTAATAAATAGGTATCAAGTGACTAAATCCTTAAAGGCCCAGCTCTCTTGTCGCTCCCTTAAGCAGTTGGTGAGTTCCTCTCCTTAGGCTCCCATCTGCGTGCGCACACGTGGGCGTGCCTGTATCTCTGTGTCCTTTAGACGGTGAGTTCCTTGAGGACAAATAGGATTGGCTTCATCTCTGGGGCCCTCACACGTCGTAAGGACTTGATCACTTGCGTTGAACGAAGGAATTGATGGGGTTACTTTATTACCTGCCAAGGACAAGATGTGGCCCATTCCACAAGCCTCAACTTGCATCATGGTTTCTCCCTCAGGCACAAGCCTGGGTTTCTCATTTGGCCAGTGAGAATCCTGAGGCCATGCTGCCTGGGTCAGAGCCATGTTTCCCCAGTCAGACAGTGCCACTGCTGTGGAAATAGACTTGGAACATGGAGGACAAGCCACCGTAACACGGTTAACAGCCCCACAGGGGCGGGGATGGTGCCCTCCGTGTGTCTGTGTTTCCAGAATCCTCTGGCCAAGACCACAACCATCACTAAGTATTTTTGGAGGAAGCAGGCATTGGGTTGTTCTGTCAGTTTGCTCTGTGGTCTTGGGCCAGTTGGTGTTGGGCCGCTGGGTTGGGCCTCAGTTTCCCCATGTGGGGAATGAGGAAGGAACGTGGTGGATTCTTGATCTGTGTTTCTTGATCCGTGGAGGGGAGAGTCATCAGGTCCTTTTAGACTCTGATTGTGCCCACTGTTGGAAAAAAAGGAGGAAAAACTGATTACCTGGCTTTTCTGGAGCGTGGTTGTACCCCCTGGACAGGGAGGATTTCTGAGTGTTCTTCTGGCTTGCATAGCAGAAATCCTATTCCATGTCCCTCTGGAATTCAGGCCCCTCCTAGGCCTTCAAAGTGACACATTTTCCCTGGGATTTCTTGAAGACTCGTTTTCCTCCGGCTTGAGAGCTACTCAGGAAGGCTGGGGTGGTGCCGAGGCTATTAATATCCCTTGCTTCCCTGATTAACTCCCCATTAATTTGCACTCGGCTTCCAAGCGGAGTGGGGAGAGCCTGGCCAGTGGGCCCCGGGAAGAGGAGAGAGGGTGGCACGGGCCCTGTGATCCATCGTCCTGGGTGCTGACAGAGTCCGCGGACGCCGTGGGCAGATCAGCCTTTCTTCCCAGCAGGGTCAGGGCCTCCAGCCCACCTGGCTGTTCCTGAGCCAGAGCAGCCCGGGGAGGCGGGGAGGTCTTCCGTTACTCGTTTCATTTTGGCCCAGCCTGTTGGGTGCTTCCCGAGGTCTTGGCTGTTTTGTATCCATTTTTGCACAGTGCCTGGCACACAGTAAATCCTACCCCCACCCTGACTTGCTGTGTGACCTTGACAAGTCTGTTTCCTGGACCTTGCCCTCGCCCCCGCCATAAAAAAATGGCATTTTATGGCATTTTTGCCATAAAAAAATGGCAAATAGATTTCCTCGTAAGAAAATGAGGAATGGTAATGACTGCCTAGAGGGCTCTGTTAAAGATGTTGGTGTGGGGGCACCTGGGTGATGCCGGCAGTGGAGGGTCCGACTCTTGATTTTTGGCTCAGGTCATCATCTCAGGGTCATGGGATCGAGCCCCGTGTCCAGCTCTGTGCTGGGCGTGGAGCCTGCTTAAGGTTTTCTCTCTCCTCTGCCCCTCCCCTTCCCTCTCTTAGAAAAACCCCAGAAAGACACTAGTGTGGAAAGAACAGGAGCCACAGTTGGTGAGTGATATGGGGGCGAGAGGCAGCAGCCGCCACATTTAACAGTCCTGGCCATTACATGATCCCTGAAGGATCCAGTTCTGATGTGTGTGATAATTCGTAGTATCTCTGGGCCATTGGCTGTGGTCCCTGGGAGAAAGGGAGCTCTCATTCCGTCCAGTGCTGGTGACATCATTTCTGAAGAACTTCCCTCTAGAGTCTCTCCTTTGAGACGCTCATCTCAGTCTCTCCTGGTGACCAGAATTCATTGTTTGGTGCGTTTGTTGTTCTCTTCGGCAAATCTTCCTGGAAGCCACCTGCCCCCGATGCTGAGCTAGGCTTGGGAGCACCCTCTGGGGGAGCACTTCTGTCCCTGCTTCCAGACCTGGCTTTCCTGAGCAGACGGTGGTAGGGGGGAGGGGAGATCACGTTTTCCCATTTTACAGAAAAACCGACAAGGCTTAGAAGAGAGAAACGATTTGCTCGCAATCACCCCATGGTGGCAGAGCCCCCTGTGGTCAGGCCCCAGAGTGATCACCGGGTCCCTGGTTCCAAGGTCTTACTTCACTGCCTGTCAGGCTGGACGGATTGCTCTGGGAATAGTGGGGACTCTGGCCTGAGGGGGGTGGTGGTGGCGGCGGCCGGGGAACTGGGGGGAAGCAGTCAAATGAGCCCGTCGCATTCTCGGGCCAGAGTCTGCGGGCCCGGATCTGCCCTTGTGTGTCCTGACTCTCCCCCACCCCCCACACTCCCCAGGGCCTGGGTCAGGCCCAGCCAAAACCTTCTTTTGACCTTTCTTTTATTTTAGCTCTGTTCCAAAAATGATAAACGCGTTTGTTCTCTTCGCCCCATGTCCCCCCTTCGAGTTACGCAGCTGCTGCTGCGGTTGTAAGGCCTGGAACGGGCTGAGTGCAGCCAGAAGGCTGTCAGGAGTTGCGAATTTCAGACGCACTTCCTGAAGAAAGGATAAACAGCCTGACCTGGGATGGGAAAGAGTGTCGGCGGATGCCTCGTGTGACCACATGCGCCTCTGGCTGGAACACACCCAGTGGGCAGTGCTCGCTCAGTGAGGGGCTCGCTGCCTCACCTGGGAGCCGTGCGATCGCCACGCTCTGGGACCTCTGGGCACGGGGGCTCGCGGGCTCTGGGTGGGCGGGCTGGGTACATGCTGACCCTCGTCATTTTAGATCGGAAAAGCTTAAGTCTCGGCTCATCTGGGCCATCATGGGCTCGGGGGAGTCCTCCTCTGTCCTGGATTTGCTCTGCGACCCTTGACACCTTGTTCAGCCTCCACGAGCCTCAGTTTCCCCAACTGCAAAATGGAGATTGGAGAACTCCCATCATAGAGGGTCTCCCCCCCACCCCCGCCCAGCTAGCCTGTGAATCTTCACTGCGTTCCCTCCGTAGCAGCTTCCATTTCCTTTCTCCCTAGGCTTTCGTTCTCTGAAATGCTCTTGTTTATGCCCTTGTTGGAGTCTGTTCTCCGCTGGTAAGGACGCTCCATGGGGGCAGGGGCTGCACCTGTCTGGGCGCGCAGTAGGACCAGTGCCCCGACCATGCCGGGTGCAGAGTAGCCATTCAGTACGAGTGTGTGTGTGGGCGGGGGGAGGGAGGGAGGGAATGCTGCTGCCACCACTACTGTCATCCTAGGAGTAAAGGGGACAGTGGTCTGGGGTGCTTATTACACACCAGACACCATTTGCCAGGCATCTTGATATACATTATTAGCTCAACTGAAGTTAGGTCCTCAACCATGACCTTAAGAAATAGGTACTGTTGTTGTCTGGGACAGATGAAGAAACTAAATCACTTGCTCGAGAACCTGTGGTTGATAAGTGTGGGATCTGAGATGCAACCTCAGCCCCAGAGCCCAAGCTCGTGACCCCTCCTGAGTGGTGAGCAAGGCCGAGGAACCCACCGGGAAGCGGCGGCTGTGTTATTATTGCTCTGGTTATCACTGTCATGGCCAACCCTGCAGACTGGGCCCCAGCATCAGCGGGGCTGGGAGGCTGCCGTGGGATGCTGTTCCCAGAGGCAGAGAGCTGCAGGGGCCCAGGGCTGGGTCCCGGGAGTTAGAACAGGAGGCTGTGGTGTGGAGCCACTGTCCGTGGTAAAGGGGACAGCGGGTGTCTTTCAGGTGGACAGCCCTGTGCCCACACTGATGACAGCAGAGCCAGGATTGGGGCTCCCGGGCTGAGGCTCTTTCCAGGATCACCTGCTCCCTGCGTGCAAACTTCTGTGATTCCTGGGAGTCGATAACGTATTTCTCAGGGATCTGCTGGCCCGATGATACTGAGCGATCTGAGTGGGGGGAGGGACAGGAGAGGACTTGGCAATGGTGGGGCAGCTGCCTGTGCAGACCAGATTCCCACTAAGGGGACGCAAAGCCGGCCGAGCCCTGGGTGCTGACTAACCGTGTCCCTCTCTGCTCCACACTGTGCGCTCCTCACTTCAGATCATCGACAGTGAGAATGAGGCCCTCCTGGCAGCACTCACCAGGACCCTGGACGACATCCCTGAAGATGACGTGGGTCTGGCTGCCTTCCCGGCTCTGGACGGGGAAGACGCGCCGTCCCGCACTTCGGCTTCGCCCACCCCCTCCTCTGCACCTCCCAGCCCCAGCCCCTCGCTGGAGAGGCCCCAGGCCCCCGCGCCTGAAGTGGACGAGCTCTCGCTGGTGAGCACTTGTTTCTAGCAGACATGGTGGCGGTGTCAGGTTGTAGGGGTCGTGGGTGCAGGGGAGACGGCGCCAGCCCCTGCAGGGCTGTCTGTGTGCAGCCTGGAAGGGCTGCCGGGAAGGCCTCTCCGGGCCTCACCTTTCCCACCGGTACAGCTGGGCTAACCTCGGAAACTCCCCCTGTACTCTGTAGGTCGTTCGGGATTTCATGGACTCACCTTCCTTGTGTGGTTAACCCTCGGAGTCACACGTAAACCTTTTCCTAAAGGTTATGCGTATACACGCAGTAAAAATGCAAACAGGAAATGTGGATCCTTCAAAGCAAAACCTCCTTACCCATCCTGCAGTTGCATTCTCCTTGCCTGGCGGTAACCATGGTTACTGATCTGTTTTGTGACTTTCCTCTGCTACCTTTTTTTTTTTTTTTTTTAACACTACAAGAGGAAGTCTGCATTACACACTGCTGTGCACCTTTTCTCAGTGAACTGTGTCTCACTCAGATGAGCCCAGGTCGCTCTGCTCCGTCCTTTTTGTCAGCTGCATAATGTTCTTCCGTAAGGACGTACCGTAACTTGTTGAACGTGTCCCTGGTTGGTGGGGATTTATGTTGTTACAACTCTCACGGCTGCACTGCTGTGGTCAGTGCCCTGGCACAACCCTTTGTCTCATCTCAGTGGAATTCTTGGGCCTACAGATACTCGATGTTTCCGTTTAGAAAGCTAGTTCCAGGTTACCCTCCAGAGAGTTCAGACTGGTTGCTGCTCCCACCAGCAGAAGTTCAGTGCCATCTGTGAGTACACGTGGAACAGGGGAACGTGCACAGGGCATTGCCGTTTTGAGGGGAGAAGCTCTCAGCTTTTATCACATCCTTAAAGGAATCCAGAGTTACTGAAAGCAGTGCCCCTAATTCTGGCCGAGGGTTCCGGAAGCCGGAAGCTGAGAGGTCATGGGGCGTGTGAAGTCCAGCTTCACTCACCTATCTTGGCCTCCCCGCCCTGGTGCTACAGCTCCTGGGGGCTGGCAAGACCCAGCTGGAAAATCAGAGCCTGTTGAGCTGGGAGGGGTCTCAGGTCATGGAAAGTTCTGAGCAGAAAGGCCTTTGGTGACTGTCAAGTGCAGCTCTGGGGAAACTGAGGCCCAGAGCAGGGAGGGATTCTTCTCTGGTCAACATAGCAAGTCGGTGTTCTGACTTCTGGTCCAGGATCCTTATCCTTCTTTTCCACTGCCTGCAAGTTCTTCGGAGTGTCATGAGACAATTAGTAAGCACCTGCTGTGTGCTAGGCACGAGAGAATACGTTTGGTCCCACGTTGCGGCTTCTGCTGACGGAAATCCGACTGGGTTTGAATCTCAGCCCCACCAGTTAGTGCTTGTGGGTCCTTTAGACCCTTCATCTCTCTGACTCAGCTTCCTGGTCCATAAGGTGAGGTTAATCATGGGGCTTATCTCAAAGGCTGTTAGGAGGAGTACAGAAAATGCACGGAGAGCATTTAGAACAGTGCCTGGCACATAGAAGTTGCTCAACAAATACTATATAAGTAATAGTGCCGGCGGTAGTACTACCAAGAGGAGTTCTCTGTGTGGGTACTCTGGGAGAGGCATCAAACCCCAGAGAGGCAGAGAGCGACCCCTGCTGGCCACAGGGTATTTCTTCCACGCCTCAGACTGCCTTTCCCCAATGTCTGCTGCACACGTCAGGGGCTGTGCTAGATGCACAGGAAACAGACTCACCATCTAGATTCCCAGCATACCCACAGAGTTCAGAAAGGCCCTGAGAAGGGATCCAGATGCCCAGTTCTTAATTGGGAGTCATGAATCCCAGAGAGTCCACCGGTGGACTGACTGCAACCCATCATGGACCTCTACATCTCCGTGTGTCTCTCTGAGGTCAGCAGCTTCTGTTTTACCCCATGAGAAACTCCTGAGTCAAAAAAAGGTTCATAACCAGTCATTTAGTGTTCTTGCTGCCATTATGCCCACGGAGAAACCAAGGCCTGGAGAGGGAAAGGACTCATTCAGTGTCTCATAGTGAATGGGGCTGAGCTGGACCATAACCAGGTCCCTTCCTGCCAGCCTGGGGATCTTTCCCTGTCCATGTCAGAGAATCACAGAGCTGTCTGTTGGTTTGAGGTCTAGGTGGGGGTGGTGGGAAGCCTCAGCTCCTAAGGGAGTGAGGAGTGGCCTTTTCTCTGGTGTCTGAGCCTTTGACGCTCCTTGCTTGGGTGATCTGGGGGGCATATCCCCACCCCTTTTTAAAAAATATTTTATTTATTTGACAGACAGAGATCACAAGTAGGCAGAGAGGCAGGCAGAGAGAGGAGGAAGCAGGCTCCCTGCCGAGCAGAGAGCCTGATGTGGGGCTTGATCCCAGGACCCTGGGATCATGACCTGAGATGAAGGCAGAGGCTTTAACCCACTGAGCCACCCAGGCGTGGTGGGGGGAGATTGGTGCTGTAGTGAAAACCCAGCATGCTTCCTGACTTGTCCTCAGTCTTGCTGGGGACGGGATCCCTGGTGGAATTTCCAGGGGGCGCTGAGCTCCCTGCTTTTTACCAGGGTGCACCGTGCCACTGCCCTCTGGGTGCAGAAGTGTAAGCATCTCAGCAGTTCTTCTAGAAAAATTAGATAAGCTGCACAAGCTTGGGTATGTTTCCGCCTGTGTAAAAATAGTCAGGTGTGTCGGAGGTGATAGGTACATACGTTCTTGTGTGTTCGAATTCCACCTCGGGCTTGGGTCACAAGAGGTGGTTCATAGTCATTGCCTCAGGGAAGGAGCAAGGGACACCTCAGGCAGGAGGGTAACTTGCTGCTCATCATTTACCCTTTGTATTTGTGGTGTGTGTTTTTTCACCATGGACAAGTATTACTTTTTTAATTTAAGAAATTAACTTTTAACGGTGTGGTATGAATAACCAAAAAGAGCAGTTGGAATCCCATACCAAAGAACCATTGTGTGACTTTCCAGATTATGTGTATGTGTGCGCACACACGTGTGTACTGCAGGTATATGCAGAGCTTCCCAATAAAGTGTTCGTGTCAGGTTTTAACAGGAGATCCCCGAGATCTGTGTGGATTTCTCCAAGTCACAGGTACTCCTCTTGGGTTGATAACTCCAAAAAGGATTTACCTTTTATGGGGATGCCTGTGTGTGTCTTAGATTGTTAGACAGTCTGCTTTTCTGAGCTTCACGTAATGGGAACATATTCTAGGTAGTGAAATGCCCTCCTTGTGTTCTTCCTGTGGTCCTGTGAGGACGTGGGCTCGGAGCATGCTCCGTCCCAAGAAGCTAGCTGTGGTCTCCGGCTTCTCTCCGAGATGCGCATCTCTGTGGCTCCCAGCAGAGCGCAGCTCCCATGCTCCTCTCCTCTCTGCTTCTCTCGCAGCTGCAAAAACTCCTCCTCGCCACGTCCCACCCGACTTCAAGCTCTGACACGCAGAAGGAAGGGACCGCCTGGCGCCAGGCAGGCCTCAGGTCCAGGAACCAGCGGCCCTGTGTCAAGGTATTTGTGCACATGTCCCCAGTCCACCAGGCCCCCAGGTGGCCTCTGAGGGGGGCACCCTTCAGCTCTTACTAGTGGGTATTAAGTTCAGTCACCTTCCAGTTGCCCTCCTTGTGTCTCACATAGCCCTTGTAGCTGGTGTGCTGGGTAATTCTGGAGGCCAGTTTGGGGTTCTGGAAAGAGCACTGGACTTTCTGCTACACCTCAGTGTTCAAAGCATCATGTTATACATGGGGTTAGAGCAGGGACAGGAAGATGTGGCCTGCTCTCAGTGGGTTTATTCTGATGGGTGACACGCGGAAACCTGAGGTCCTCGCTGGAGACCACAATGAAGAGTTTGGATTTCTTCTGGGGGGAAGCCACAGGAGAGTCCACATCTCTGTCCTGAACACCAAGGAGCGAAGCAAATCCCTTTTCCTCCATGGGCTCCATCTTCCAAGACTTTCAAAGAGGTTTCAGAGGTGATTTCCCTGCAGGCCCGTGACTCAGAGCCTGTACTTGGTCCTTCCCCTTGGGTCCCTGGACACTCCTACAGGGGACTGTTGCTCACAACCCCATGCCCTCAAGGAAGAATCAGGATTTTTTTTAAACAGTTCTATGGGGGTGTCACTTAAATATCAGAAAAGGCACTGATTTTGAAAGTCTAATTGGATGATTTGTAGTAAATGTACAGTGTTGTGCAGCCATAACCACAGTTTAGCTTTAGAACATTTGCCACCATCCCAGAAAGCTCCCCAGCACCGCCATGTGTACAGTCCTTCGCTGTCCCCACACGCAGGCAACCACTGATGTAGTTCCCGGTGCCATTACTGAAGGGCATCATGCAGGAGAGCGGGGTGGTTAGAGCAGGGCTGTGGCAGTGAAGCGGGAAGGGGCGAGATCCACGGCTGGAGGCCTGTGAGGAGGCTGCTGGCTCCTTTGCTCCTTGTCAACCGAGCACTGCCACATGCCAGACGAGCCCTGGCCAGTGGCTTACAGGTGTGGGGCAGAGTGGAGGGGGGCGGTGCGGGCCTCCCGCCTCACTCGGCCCTCTCTCTCTCTCCCTAGGTGGACGGCACCCAAGACAAGAGGGCCCCCACGATGCAGTCTCAGAGCCGGAGTTGTACCGAACTGCATAAGCACCTCACTTCAGTGTCATCCTGCCCCCAGACTGCAGCCCGCTCCCCAGACAGGGGCGTGTGGCCCCCACCCGCCCTGAGTCCCCAGCTTCCTGCCAAGGAGGAGGAGGAGGAAGCTGGGGAGGACTGCCCGAGCCCCCAGCCAGCTCCAGCCTCGCCCCAGGCCTCCTCAGTACTGGGTGGAGCGGGCCCGGGCGCCCAGGGCTCCCGGGACGACACGCAGGCCATGGTGCAGCTCATTCACTACATGCATACGTACTGCCTGCCCCAAAGGAAGCTGCCCCCCCAGGCCCCAGAGCCAGCCTCCCAGCCCTGCGGCAGCCCCTCCACACAGGCCAAGCCCCAGCCCCGGTCCCAGCACCCTTCCAAAGGCTCCTGGGCAGAATTCTCCATCCTGAGGGAACTTCTGGCTCAAGATGTCCTCTGTGATGTCAGCAAACCTTACCGCCTGGCCACACCTGTCTATGCCTCCCTCACGCCCCGCCCCAGGCCCAGGCCCCCCAAAGACAGCCAGGCCTCCCCTGGCCACCCGTCCCCCGTGGAGGAGGTGAGGATCACAGCTTCGCCCAGGAGCACTGGGCCCAGACCCAGCCTGCGCCCCTTGCGCCTTGCGGTGAAAGGACACGCTAGCCGGTCAGCCAGGCTGCGGCGGGAGGAGGAAGACGAGGAGGAGGAGGAAGAGGAGGAGGAAGAGGAGGAGGAGGAATGGGGCCGGAAAAGACCGGGCCGAGGTCTGCCATGGACCAAGCTGGGGAGGAAGCTGGAGAATGTGGTGTGCCCCGTGCGGCGCTCCAGGAGACTGAACCCGGAGCTGGGGCCCTGGCTGGCATTCTCCGATGAGTCTCTGGTCCCTGTGGAGCCCCAAGGAGCTCTGCCGTCACTGCGCCTGGCTCCGGAGGCCTACAACATGGAGGGGGCACTGGGCAGCCCCACGGACGAGGACAGTGGCCAAGACCAGCAGCTCCCACGGGGACCCCAGATCCCGGCTCTGGAGAGCCCCTGTGAGAGTGGGTGTGGGGACACGGATGAGGACCCCAGCTGCCCACGGCTCCCTTCCAGAGGTAGTAGGAGTTGGTGGTCTGCAAGAGAGGGGGCAGGGATGGGGTATGGCATACCCTACTGCACTGGGAGCCAGGAGCCCTGTGCTGGGCAAGTCCCTTCTACTCTCCGGCTCTCGACTTCCCTTCCTGTGCAATGGGCTAGTTGGGTGGATCTTCAGAAATCACCCAGCCATCTCTGAGTTTTGCGTCACGCGTGGGCCAGGCACCACTTTAGTGGACCCAGAGCGAATGCCTGCTTTTGTGGGGCTTTTGTGTCAGTGGGCAGACAGGCAATCACAGAGTAAATAAAAAAGGGAGAGAATTACAAATTGTGCCACGTGCTCTAAAGGAGACATCCTCCGTGATGATGTGATGAGAGGAGTGAGTCTGTAAATGCAGCTCCCTAATGACGTTGAATTTTAAATGGGAGCAGTGGTGGTGATTATAATGGGTGTCTGTTGTATATTGGCTATGTCAGGGTGCTGGTCTAAAACCTGACACACCGTAACCCCACTGACTCCTCACAGGGGGCCTGGCATAATCTCCATGGTCAGACCCAGAAACTGAGGCGCAGAGGTATCGAGCGACCCGTTCAGCTCGCAAGTCCTACGTCCATCTGTCCACCCCCATGCTGTACTACACTGTTTGGCCAGAAGGGGCCACCCTCGTACCTACCTGCTCTTTCCAAACCCTCCAGTAGCCTGCCCGCAGCTAATGTTGCTGAGACCCTGGGAACACAGGTGGCATTGAGTTGTCCTGCCCTTCCCTGAAAAATGACAGAGGCCTTTGGGTCACATGCCTGCAGGGAGCCCTGCTTGGTACCAGTGGGAGTTCAGGGTTTCCTCCAGAGGGAAGCGTCTGCTAGTGATGCCATGTCAGAGAATCTTATTTTTTTCTTTTTCATCTTCTTTTCAGACTCTCCCAGGTGCCTCATGCTGGCCTTGTCACAAAGGTAGATTTTTGGAAATCACTGGTATATTATTCCATGAGTTTTTGTCCTGATGGGTATGTGTATTGGGGGTGGAGGGGGTTGGGTGGCTTATCAGCCTCTGTGCCTGCCCCTGTCCCTATGCCCCTGCCCTCTTGCCATGTGGGGCTCTCCGTAGCTGGGCTCCCTTACAAGGAAGGTCTCTGCAGATCCAGGGAAAGCGGGGAATTAAGGTTTCAGGCCATTTCATCAGCTGTCCTCTCCAGGATGGGGGAGGGGGAAGGAATTCTTTTCTTTGCAGGGGAAAGCTGATAATGCTGTGTGGCTTTGGGCAAGTCTCCTCCCCTGTGCGGGCCTCAGGTGCTTGTCTGTAAAATAAGGAAGGTGATGATGCTTACCATGTGTCTGTCTCCTGCGAGAGCTAGATGTGGCTTTCAGTTCCTCTAAGTCAGCATGGGGTTTTTCCAGAAAATTCTCCCCAGGACCCACCTCTGTGGGCAGCAGAACCAGGGTGTGTCACAGGGTCCCCCTGCCCTCCTTGCATGCTGGGGAAGTGGAGCCTGCTGCTGATTGGCCTCTTGCCTTTCTGTCCTCCTTGCCTCCACCAGTGACCCTCCTTTTGGCAGGAAGAGCTTTGAGCAGACCTTGACAGTGGAGCTCTGTGGCACCGCAGGTGAGCCAGGGGCTTGGCTGGTAGAGTGCCCTTGGGGGAACTGACACAACTCCTGGCGACGAGTCCCCTACATGAGCGGCCCCATCGAGCGCTCCCTGCTGTGGTAGAGGGTCTGAAGGTACACAGGAGAGGTGTTGTAAGTGGGGGAAGGTCAGCCGTTTAGCTGCAAATGGTCCGCACATGAGCTGAGGGCAAGGTTAGGAGAGGAAGAGACCCATGTCTTCCCCCAAAGGATCCCACCACCTTCTGTAGGGGACAGACTCAGGCCACGCCGGGTTCTGTTCCAGGCACACTCATTCATAAATAAGTATGTAAGTATCCCACACTCTGGGAGCATGGAGGAAGGGGCGGGGTGGGGCAGGGCAGACGTGTGGCCCTGGGGAAGATCTGCAAGGCATCCAGAGCGGGGGCTTACAAGCTGGCTTGTGGGAGGAGCAGAAGTTGGGGAGACGAAGAGGCAGGAAGGAGATCCTTGGTGGCAGGAGCAAAGGCACATGGGGTGAAATCCTAGGTGCCCCTGAGGAGGCTGGTCATCTGGAGTTGCTGCTTAGCAAAAGGGGGGTGGGCAGGAGGGAGCAATCTGAGAGGCCAAGAGGAATACCAGGCTGAGGGTTTGATCTTGATCCTGGAGGCTGCGGGAGACCCAGAAGGAAGAGATCTTGAGCGTTTATCAAGTTCCCTTGGGTGCACTGGGGAGGATGGAGGCCAAGGTTAGATACAGGAAACACGGATGGCACTGTGGTGGCCCTGTCCAGGTGGGAGAATTGACCTGTGGTGCCTGCCTCCTTTCCACTCTGGGAGACGGCAGAGGCAGTGGAGATGGCTTATTGAGGGATTGGATGATACCTCAAATGACCTCAAGGTTTGGTCTGCCATGGTCAGGCTCCAGAGGGACAGCAGGGGGATTTCATCACATGCCTGCTCAAGATTGACCGTGGACTGTGAGAAGTCCCCGGCCGCTCTCAGGCACAGCCAGCAGTGCAGCGATCGATTAGCGATGCCTGCCATTCATTCCGTTGGGGAAGTGGCGGTGCCCGTGCTGCTTACTTGCCTTTCCAAACTAGAGTCTCTGTCCATTGGAGAAGTGATCTGTCTCCACCTCACAGGGTTCTCCTCTTGCTTGGCTAGGACTCACCCCACCCACCACACCTCCATATAAGCCCACAGAGGAGGACCCCTTCAAGCCAGACATCAAACACAGCCCAGGCAAAGACAGAGCTCCCAGCCTCCCCAGCCTGGAGAGTCTCCAGCTTGGGGCCACCACGGCGGCTGCCCACAAGCTGCCAAAGAAGCACCCAGAACGGAGTGAGCTCCTGTCCCACCTGCGGCATGCTTCAGCCCAGCCAGCCTCCCAGACAGGTCAGAAGCGCCCCTTCTCCTGTTCCTTTGGAGACCACGATTACTGCCAGGTGCTCAAGCCAGAAGGCACCCTGCAGAGGAAGGTGCTGAGGTCCTGGGAGCCATCTGGGGTCCACCTTGAGGGCTGGCCCCAACAGGGTGCCCCACGGGCTGAGGAGCAGGCCTCCGACAGGGAGGAAGACAGAAGCTGTGACAGCGGTGCCCCCGCCAAGGACAGTGTGCTACTGAGAGACCACGAGATCCGTGCCAGCCTCACCAAACACTTTGGGCTCCTAGAGACCGCCCTGGAGGACGAAGACCTGGCCTCCTGTAAAAGTCCCGAATACGACACGGTCTTTGAGGACAGCAGCAGCAGCAGTGGTGAGAGCAGCTTCCTCTTGGAGGAGGAGGAGGAGGAGGAGGAGGAGGACGATGATGAAGAGGACTCGGGGGTCAGTCCCCCTCGATCTGACCACTGCCCCTACCAGAGCCCACCAAGCAAGGCCGGTCGGCAGCTCTGTTCCCGCAGCCGTTCCAGCTCTGGTTCCTCCTCCTGCCGCTCCCGGTCACCAGCCACTCGAAGGACCTTCAGGTATGGATGGGTGGCCTCAGGGGGACAGTGGGCAGCTGAGGACCCTAGTTCCCAGGGTGCCTCAGAAGGGAGGAGCCCTGAAGCTGTGGCTATCTCCCCGTGTGGCCCATGTCCTGGTCAGAGGGTGGTCTCCCTGGGGGGTTATGGGCAAGTCCCAGGAGCAGGCAAAGCTGGCTGCGTGATGGTCAGGAGTCCCCCAGATTTCTGGTCCTGGGAGAGAAAGAAAGCCCACTTCTGGCCACTCATAGCCTTATGTCTAAATGAACTTGTCCCTTACACATCTGTGTTTTCTGCTTTTAACATTTGTAAATCGAATCCAGTGTAATATCTGTGTGACATTTACACGTGAAAGGATGACCTGCAGAATTCTAATTTGTGTTCTAAAAAAAAAAAAACCTGGATTTAAAGCAGCGATAAGGTTTCATCCCATTTTTCGGTGCCGTCCCCCTGGGAGCTGCCTTACCTTCCCACAGCGATGATGCCTCATGAGCCCGTGTGCTCATAACATCTTGGCTCCCTGGACTGGTCCGAAAGAAGGATCTGGTCCAAAAGTCAGCAGGCAGCCAGGCAGAAAGAGTGGAGGTTTGGCATATGTTGGTGGAGACAGGTTGCTTCTCTCCCTGATCACAGCAGGCCCTGATTCTTCAGCGGAGGAGGGAGTCCCCGAGGAGGGTCAGTGCAGGTCCGAAACCCTCCGCCTGAGATGAACCTGAATGACCACTAGATGGTGCTCTTGGGTCTCGAGCCCTGCAGCAGCCACCTGGTCCTTGTTCCCCTGTGGACGGAGGGCTGGACCCCACCCTTCCAGGGTCTGATTCTGTACGTTTGGGGGTGGTGGGGGAGAATCTGCATTTCTGACTAGTTCCCAGGAGATGATGATGTCCCCAGAGTGCCATACTCTGAGACCCAGAATTCAGGTAATAGAAAAATATCTTTCTTAGAGAAACTCAGCTTTATATATCTACCCCAGCAGCTTGTATCTGTTTGAAAATCTGAATCAAGCAACTATGCATCTTCCCTTTAAAATAGACGTAGACCTCTAACTGGGCATTCAATTTTAGGGGGTTTGTAGATTCTCCAGACACTAAGGTTAAGATTCCCTGAGCTACCTGTTAACTCAAAATGAGTCCCCTCTCGATTTCTCTAAAAGCCCCTCTACGTAATAAGCCAGGGTGATTGGTCAGACCTCTCTGAGCCCTCTTTCCGGCTCCATTCTCCTTTCCCCAGGGATCACTGTGAGCTAAGTGACTTGGCATCTGCATTAGGCTGTTTCCTCTGCAACATTTAGTAGCTCAGAAGCTGCTAAGGCTGTCTTGTTTTTGAAACACATCCCCCCAAGGCTGGAGCTGGAGCTTCCTGGCCTCTGCTCCCTCCTGACCAGCTCAGGCTGTCAGAGGAAGGCCTGCATTCACGCACTCATCTGCAGAGAGATGGGAGCCTCTCTAGAAACTCCCATGGCTTCTCCTTTTCCTTCTCTGGCTTTTGGGCCAAGTTCAGGGCTGGCTTTTTCTGCTCCCTAGAGAAAATTAATGGGTTAACTCTGGTCTTGCTCAGTTGACAAAACTTGGCGCCTGGTAAACCTGGTAAACTAGTCATCCTCCATCTTCTTGAGACCCACATTTTTTTAAACCTGTGCTTCTAGTACTCAACATTGGTCCACAGAAGTGTTTTGAGCTGGTTTCATAACACAAACCCCACGGTACCTTCCGGTCACTCTCAGCTCTTCAGGTGGGAAACTGCCAGTCTGTTGCAAACGGATGATGGTATTTGTTATTTATAGCACTTTTTTTTTTTTTTTTAATTGGAGAGAGAGAGGTTGGGGCAGAGGGAGAGGGAGAGAGAGAATCCCAAGCGGGCTCCACGCCCAGTGTGGAGCCCTACTAGGTCTCATGACCCTGAGATTCTGACCTGAGCCAAAGTCAAGAGTCAGACGCTTTCCCGACAGAACCACTCAGGCACCCTCTGTTATTTCTAGCGCTCTGAAGATTGTGAGTCACAGCCCCTTCCATGACCCTGTTTAGCTTCACAGATGCACTTGGAGGGCACATCTGCTTCTTATCCCCATTTTGTAGGTGAGGGAGCTAAGGCTCTAAGAGGTGCAACAGAAAGGCAAGCCAGCAGTTACTGAGCAGCTCTTGAGCTCAGCGTTTTCTGATTTGTGCCTCACAGATGGCCAAGGAGGCGGTGTAGTCAGTTCTCCCCGTCTTACTGTCCTAGAACTGCAGCAAAGGGCATGTAAGTAACTAGCCCAAGGTCACCCAGCAGGGAGGCGGTAGAGCCAGGATTCAAACGCAGGCCGCCCGACTGGATGATGTGCTTATCCTGCGTGCTCAATTTCCCACAGATGCAGACGGAATGTGCAGAGCCGGGACTCCCCTCCGGCTGCGCATGCCATGCTGCTTCCACTCCGACAGCTGGCTCCCTGGAGGAGGAGGCAGCGTGCAGACAGCCCAGAGGACGCAGGCGTGTGGCATCCAGGAGTATCCTGGGACTGTGCGGGCTGACTCACCTAATGGCCAGCATGACTGTGGGGACTGCGACAGCCGGGATCGCCTCTTGGCTGGGCACGAAGTGCTAGAGAGCAGGCGTCTAGGATCAGCAGCCCTCCTTCTAGCTCTGGCTCCCTCATGTCCTAGCTTTAGGCAGATGCCATATTGAACCTGAGCCTCAGGGTTTGCCTTTGGAAAACGGGGAAACATACGACCTCATAGGTTGCTTTTCCCCCATCAGAGCAAATGCAGTAATGAAGCAAAAGGGCCCTTCCACCCCTCATGGCATAAAAAGGCAGGGCCCCGAAGGGTAGGGTGCTGATGAGCGTCACGGTAGTTCTCAGGGATCCAGTCCCAGAAGCGGGCCAGATTGTGCAGACCCACATGCAGCCCTGGGCTGTCGCTGCTGGCGGGGAAGCTGGGCTTCCGCCAGCGCCCTCGTGAGTGAGTTCTAAAGAAGCGTCCCTTGCTTCCTGGGGCAGCTGCCCCCCGCCCACCCTGCCGTGCCCCTCCTGAGAGTGAGTGCCTCTGCTTTGCTTGTTCACTGACAGATGTGAGAGCAGAGGGCCGTGTTCAGACGGAACGCCAAGCGTCCGGCACGCCAGGAAGCGGCGGGAAAAGGCCATTGTAAGTGATCTGGGGCCCCGGAGCCCGGAGTGAATGGGGAAGAGCAGGGGCATCAGGATGGGCCGGGGCTTCCTAGACCCGAAGCCCTTTGAGGCTGGCTGTGGCCTGCACGAGATAATTCCATTTCTCTGACTTCAAAAAGCACCAGGGTCCCCAAAGGGCATCAGAGGTGGCATTGTGCAAAGTGCGGCCACCACAGTCGGGGGTGATTTTAGGGCTGAGCACCGGCAGCTTGACAGGGCCAAGAGGGCAGGCTGTGGTGGGGGAGCGGGGGAGCAGAGCTGGGCCAACCAGGCCACAGAGCAGCCCTGCTACCACCTTCTATGTGACCTTGGGCAGGTCTCCCAGCTTCCCTGAGCCCTAGTTTACTCATCAGTACACAGGGAGTTGGGCCTTGTCCTTCCCAAGACTTCCCCAGCTTGATCAGGGCTAAGGGACCGGGAGAACCCGCTCCCTGCTTCCTACTGACCTCCCTCTTCCTCCCCCAGAGTTAGTCTGCGGGCCCAGGCTGTGCCAGGAAACTGCAGAGGAGAGCTGGAACCAGCCCCTCCATGACACTAGAAAGAAGGGGAGGGAAGTAAGACGGGGCACAGAAAGACAAACAGACTTGCACTTGATGGCCTTGCCCCAGGACAGGGGCTTCGTTCGGGGCAGAGGTGGGGGATTCCTTGAGGTGCGCGTACCCCGGAGGCACACAGGTGTCTGCCAGCAGGCGCTGACCACCACGGGCTATGCCTGGAGCATCTTCTGGAATCTGTGTGTGACCATTCGGCGGTTGTGACGTGCTTGGCATGAGCGAGACGGACGTGGTCCCCATTCCTGTGGCTGGGGCAGAACAGAGAGAAGGGCAACAGACTCATAAACAAGGAATAAATACTGTAATCAGAGATGGGGAGAGGCACGGTGGAATTAATCATGTCAGGCTAAAGCATCTGAAATAGAGAGTCGTGTTTTGACTGTTGGGGAGGGTGTGTTTATAGGGCTGTCCGGGAAAGGCATCGGCAAGGGGCTAGACGTTGATGGAGGAAAGGAGCCCCGAGGCAGTGTTAGGACCGTGGGGCAGAGGGAGCAAAGAACCTTGTTGGTGGAAGGAGCTGCCAGGAGCTTGGGTGTGGAGGAGGGCGTTCCTTCACGGAGCAGAACCCGTTCCCTGCAGCTGACAGCGCAGCCCACCCGTGGCCCCTGGGCCTAGCTTTCCCCCCTGCCTTCTGTGAGATGAGAATGGGAAGGCTCCAGAATCACTGGCCTTACCCTCTTCCCAGAGAAACCTGTCCAAACCAGAACCCGCCCGTTTTAGCCACCAGAGCACAGCTTTCCGGGAGCGCCGCTGGAGCTGACCTAGTGGGTCAGAGCAGCTCTTCTGCCAGCAGTGGCTTGAACGGGATCCAGTCACAGATTGTAGAGGAGAGGAGGGGACATTCCAGTCTGGGTTTCTCCCCACCCCTCTCTCTGCCGGACTGTTCTAGGGGCCCACAGCATGGCACCTAGCTCACCTGAAGTGATCTTAGTCCCAGTGTCTACACGCTGTCCTGGCAAAGCCGAGGACAGTGGTGGCCCTGAGCCCAAGGGCCTGCATCCCATGGCCTTCCCTCCCTGCCCACCCTCACCCCCACAATGACCTGGTTCCCCATCCTTGCCCATTACCATCTGGGCAACTTGCCTTTAGACCACAGACTCCCCCACTGCCAAAAAAAAGTCCCAGACTCAGACCACAACTCTGGAAGTAGGCAGTTCCGTGAATGATCCTGAACGCCTCTCTTGTCTCTGTCCCTTCTCTGCTCATTGCCTTCAAGTGAGCCGTTGCTTCCTTTGGGAGCCATTCCCCACCCGACACTCAGCGGCCCCTCCTTCAACAAGGCCGGTCTTCTGGGATAAGGATTGTCATCGTCCTCCCTCTGACTCCAGCCCCAGCTGCCGTCACCTGCTCGGCCAGGTGTTATGGGCTGAGGACGAGGACTCCACGGGAGCCCACCATCAAGGGGGTCCCAGGATGCCAGATAGTGACTGGGCCTCTCTGTGTTTTTCTTCTCGAGCAGGGCGAAGGCCGTGTGGTGTATGTTCGGAATCTCTCCAGTGACATGAGCTCCCGAGAGCTGAAGAGGCGCTTTGAAGTGTTTGGTGAGATTGTGGAGTGCCAGGTGCTGACCAGAAGCAAGAGGTGAGTCGGCTCAAGCTGTTGCAGGAGAGGAGGGAGGGGATGGGGAGGGGCAGAGGGCCCCGTCCAGGGCTGGCCAAACAGAAGACGCCTGAGAAAATAGGATGAAAATCTGATGATGGCGCAGGCTGGACCTGGAGAGTCAGGCCCCTGAGAAGGTCCGGTCACGGTCCAGCAGCAAGCCCATGGTTTGCTAAGTGCCAGGCTATTCCTGTGCGTTTTCTTCAGCCTTCTGACAAGCCTGTGCCCTGGGCACTCTATCGTTCTCCCTCTTGGGGAGCTCAGACAAGTTAAGTGAGCAGCTAGTTAGTGAGTAGCAGAGCTGAATCCGCAGCCCAGGGATCTGCTTTAGCTTCTCTACCCTGGGGCTGGTACAGGGCAGCAGGCAGTCCCTGAGGCTTAACAGCACACGTGTTCTGGAACCTCCCTGCTGCTCACATCCCTCCGTTCCTCCGGAGCAGCGAGTTTCAGACCTTTTATTCTGCTGGGGATCTTGGTTTTTCCTCACTCCCCTGGGGTCACAGTGGTCATCTGCCAAGGGCTCTGCTAGACCAGGTTGCATGTAAATGCACAACTTCGATGTCAAAGCTTGGTCAGTTTTGAGATAATGCGGAAGTATCTCCCATTGCATTTGCCAAATAGATGATTAAGGTTTTTAAATTCTAACAACGCTATTTTTAGAAAGCTTCAATGAGAAAGTAATTTCTGTGTAGGGATCATTACACACTTCATATTCATTAAGGCCGCTACGGAACATTCCGGGTGTTGACAAGGGGTGGGCGGAAATCAGAACCCTTGTGCACGTTGGCAGGAATGCAGACTGGTGTGGCGGTGCCTGAAAAAATGAAACGGAGAGTTACCGTATGACCCAGCTATCACACTGCTGGGTAAATACTTCAGAGACTTTAAAGCAAGATCTCAAAGAGATCTTTGCACGCCCATGTGAATAGAAGCTTTATTCACAATAACCAAAAAGTGGAAACACCGCAAGTGTCTGTTGACTCAGGAACGGATAAACAAAATGTAGTCTTTGCCTACCATGGAGTATTATTCAGCCTTAGAAAGGGAGGAAATCCTGTCTCATGCTGCAAGCATGGATGAACCTTGATAATCGTAACCTCCTTATGCTCCATGAAATCTGTCTTCTCAGAAAGACATGGGTTGCATGATTCCATTACATGAGGTATCTGGAGTCAGGCACAGTCCTGGAAAAGACAAGCAGAGAGAGGAGAGATCCGTTCTCAGCCGCGTGAATGTACTTAACATACTGAACGATCCGCTTGTTCTAGAGGTGGTGTTTTTATCACAATTAAAAATAAAAAAGAAAGTCCTTGTACAAGTAGAATCTAAAGATGGTACATTTTATGTTTGGTGTTTTTATCACAATTAAAAAAAAAAAGTCACTGCACAGATACAACTGTTTGAAGTTTTGCACAGTCCTCAGGGCATCAGATGCAAAGAGCATGAAAAACAGAGCGAGCAGTTCTGGACGTCTCAGGAGGCAGAAGGGGTCCCACTTTGGCCTGGTTCAGGAGGTGTCCGGAAATGTGATTCAGCCGAGTGTTTCTTAGGCGCCCAGTGTTGGTGAGCCTGTCCTGGGTGGTAGGGGGACTCCGCCTAGTCTCTGTCCTGAGAATTATACACAGCAGAGGGACTAGCAGCCAGGATGCTTTTTCTTGCTGTTTGTGGAGCTGAACAGCTGTGGGAAGAACTGACCTTAGGCCCCCCTCGCCTCAGCATCATCCTCGTGCAGGCTGCCCTTTGGTGGCAGAATGGCTGCCTGGAGCTCTAAGCTGACCTCCCTCCTACCAGGGAAAGGAGGGGTCTCCCTCACAGTTCCAGCCAAGAGTTGGCATAGAGTCTTTGAAGTTCTGCTTTGGGCAGCAGGGTCATCCTCCGATGAGTCTCTGTGAGCACAGGGTGCCTTTGTCAGAGGAAGGGGAGTGGGTGCTGAGCAGGCAGAGTTGTGTACCCCAGAGGACGAGATGTGTACTAACACCAGCTGTATTAGGGGAGGGGGAGGCCATGTTCGCGGCCAAGGAGGTGGTGGCCAGCGCTGGCTTCGAAGGAGGCAGGAAAGGCAGAGTGGGGGTAGAGATGAGGCAAATAAACTTTCTTGGCGGGAGGCCCAAGTTTGAGTACCCTACCCTGCTACTCACCTTTGGGCAAATTCTGAACACGGAGCCAGTTTCCTCATCCCTGAGGGGAAGAACGCTCCAGGAGCCACTCACAGGGCGGTCTGAAGGTGGAGGCACCCGGTCTGTGCATCACCTGCTCTTACTGTTGCTGGGCTGTGATTGCCGTCCTCTGTATTTGGGGACCGTGCGACACGGTTACTGAGTCAGTGTGGGTCTCTGCTCGGCACCTCATCATGGGTGCTCCGAGAGTGTCGACCAAGCTGACTCAGTAACGTGCTCCCCCGACCTCTCCCCACAGAGGCGAGAAGTACGGCTTCATCACCTACCGGTGTTCTGAGCACGCAGCCCTATCTCTGAGGAAGGGTGCTGCCCTGCGGAAGCGCCATGAGCCCTCCTTCCAGCTGAGCTGCGGGGGCCTCCCGCACTTCTGCCGACCCAGACACACTGACTATGGTAAGTGCACAAGGCCCTGCCACACTCCGGGAACACCTAAAGCCCCCTGTGGACCCAGCTCCCACACTAAAGTGTGCCGATGGGTAAAAACTTCGCGGGCTGGAGGCTGCCATCTTGTTTTCCTTCTGGTCTCTGGTCTGTCTTGTCATGTCTCAAGACTGGTACCAAGAGAGCGATTTGAGGCCCCTGTGGCCTCTTGGAAGGTCTGGTCTTATGTTCACAGCCGGCTGGCAGAACCAGATTAACTGTCTCTCTGACCTCCCGGGGCCTGTGGCTGCCCTGCTGCTTTTCGGGGGCATTCCACAGTGGCCCCAACAGGCAGCAGGCAGCCTTGTTGGTTCACGGGCCACAGCGAAATGATGTCGTCACCCCACCCCTCACCATTGGGGGACGAGTTGGTGAAGAAGGACAGACGCGTACTATTTAGGAGAGAACGCCCTGTAGAGGGGAATCTGACACAGCCTCCATAGTATGGGGCTGAGGGTGAGGAAACGCAGAGGGCTCCTGGCCAGGCGGTGCTGCGCCTGGCTGCCCGTCCACGCACGTGGGACCTGGTTCCATCTCTGCACCATGAGGGTGTCCTAGCTTCGTAGGCCACCTTATGTGACTGGGGCAGTGGTCTCCTAGTGGGCAGGAAGCTCTTAGGGAAACAGATGTATAGGATATCGGAGCCAGGGAGGAGCTCTGGGGTGTGCTAGTTGGGGCCACCACGTTCTGGAAACAGGGCAGCCCCGAGACACTGATGACCGGGCAGAGGGGTCCCAGTTGGCTGGCAGGGGTTAATGCTTGCTGTCTGGTGCTGTCTGAGGCGTCGGCCACACACGCTCCATGGGGCTGACCCTGGTGGCAGATCTTCTGACCGTCCGGCCTCTCTGAGTTGCTCACTGCCTTCCCCTCTCCTTGACTCCTTCACCCCCTGCCCAGATTCCAATTCAGAAGAGGCCCTCCCTGCGTCCATGAAAAACAAGTACGAAGCCATGGATTTTGACAGCTTACTGAAGGAGGCCCAGCAGAGCCTGCATTGATAACAGCCTTAACCTTCGAGGAATACCTCAATACCTCAGACAAGGCCCTTCCAATATGTTTACGTTTTCAAAGAAATTAAGTATACGAGAAGGCCAGAGCGCGAGCGCGTGAGAGAGAGAGAGAGAGAGAGAGAGAGAGACTTGAAACTGCTGTCCTTTTAAAAAAAAAAACAAATCAATGTTTACATTGAACAAAGCTGCTTCTGTCTGTGAGTTTCCATGATGTTGACGTCCCACTGCCACTGTAGCGTCCTCGCTTCCGGCGGGCGGCCCCGGGCGCGCCTCCCAGTGCTGGGTCAGTCCCCCACGTCCCTTATCTCCCTGACCGACTTCCCTCGTAGACGTGCAGCCGTGTTCACCCTAACATTTCTTGTCCGTAGTATGTGATGATGAAATTGTTACTCGTGAATAGAATCAGGATTATATGCTCATTTTTAATTGAAGAAAAAAAATATATCCTTCAAATAATGTATTTATGGCTCAGATGTACTGTGCCTGGGATTATTGTATTGCTTCCTTGATTTTTTAACTATGCACTGTTGTGAGGTGTTTGCCACTGAGCTGCTCTGCTTCCTCTGCCAGAAAGCCCTAGAGGTGCTGGGTGGCTGGTGGGTTGGTCCCCAGGGCAGTGTGACCCGCAGCCACAACTCGGAGCAGTGGAGAGAGGCTTCTGAGACTTGCCTGCCAAGCTCTGCCCTGAGTCAAACTGAGTATGCGCAGGTCCAGTTCCAGTCAGAACCCTCACTGGGTGCCAGCTGGTGCTCACAACTTGGGCCTGGCTTGGAGTGCTGGGATCCTGGTAGACCTCATAAGGCAGGCAGGGTGAGTCTTCTGATCCTTGTTTTTCCAGGTGAGGCGGGCAGTGCCCCAAGAGGTGATGGGCCTTGCCTGAGGTCCCACAGCCAGTGACGAGGCAGAGCAGTGACCCAGCCTAGGCCTCCTGATTACTGATCCCATGCTGCTGCAGTAGCTTTGGGTAAAAAGGCACAGTTTCAGGGGCTGGTAGAGGTGAGGCCAGCTATGCTGGGCCACAGGCTAGAGGCCTCTGGGCTTACTTGGAGGGTTAAGTCAGCAGCTGGCTCCCCAGCATTAGGCAGGTTTAGGCTCAGCGTGCGTCTTGACCTAGAGGGTTCTGTGGTTTGCCTACACCTGTGGACATGCCACCAGAGCTTTAGTGACACACCTGGAGTGGCACAGGCAGGTGATCAGGGAACAGTCATCCTTCTGGGGCCAGCCACGAACCCATCGTCCTTCTACCAGCTCATCTTTCCCATTCCTTCACCTGTAGGGGGGTTTGGGTAGCATGGGGCAGAGGGAGCGAGGTGGGGGCATGTGAGGACTGGGGGTGGATAAAAGAATCGCCAAGGTCCTTTCCAGCTTAGACAACATTCTAACTGGGCTTTACTTTAAATTTTATGTTCTTGAGTGATGTCAGACCATGTCTAGCTGGGATGCTCTGCGGGTGCCTTGGGGGCCATTTGTGAGGGCAAGTGTGGCCAGGCAGGGTATGAGCTTGTGACCACTGCTTCAGAAAGAGCAGCTCCAACTTCATCTTGTTCAGATGTCAGGGTTCCTTGGGAAATTTTTGCATTAAAAAGAAAGAAAAGTTCTGCTTGCTTTAAACATGTTTGAAATTAACTCATTAAACTCAACAAGCTAATTCAGTGTGTTGCTCCTGCCAGGCTTAGAACTGAGAATTGGTAGTTGATTATTACTGTTATTTTTAAAGTGATCAAATACCTGAGTAGTAATGCTGGGCCAGTGAGCTTGTCCTGGGAGATGAGCATACTCCAAGCCCATGGAGAGGGCTGGAGGAAACGGGCTTTAGAAGGAATAGGGAATTTGAGCTCCCATATATCCCTCCTGGGCCCCAACTTCCTTTTCTGTGAAATGGACTGAGGGGGAGAAGTGGGCAAGTTGATCCCTGAGGTCCCTGCCAGCTCTTAGCTTCTGCAAAGATGGTATCTAGCTCAAGATGGCAAATACGTGACACATGTACCACTACTTCCACATCCTTGGCCAGTGGCAGGCATAACTAATCAACCACAGAACTCATGTTCTTTGAGCTTGAGAGTTCATTTAGAACTCTGAGCACAGTGCTCTGGACAGCCATTATTAATGGATCAGAGTTTATCGTTTGACATTCTGGTCTGATCTTTCGAAAGGTTTCCATCATACAGAACCAAATGGTGGCTGGGATTCATGCTGCCCATCCCTTTCTATCATGTCCTGATCTATGAGAGAAAATTTCCCTAAAGCCATTCACTGGCAGGGACTCCCAATAATACTGTGACACATAACCCCTACTTGAGTGTGGGGCACGGGGGAGCAAGCGGAATAGCAGATATGATATGTTTGAGGGAGGTGGGGTTTATGAGGATGAACCAAACAAAGGGACTTCCACAGCACAGACCTGAACATTGTAAATTCCTTTTATAGCTATTCACTGCCTAGCACACAGTAGGCATACAATAAATGGGTATGGAATGCACTAGAGTAGAATTTAAATCTGCCTGCTGCCTCTCCTAAGTCCTAATTTGCACCGAGGAGTACACTGAGGGTTCGTCCTGTGGAAGCCAGTGGGAAGGAACTCCAGATTCAGAGTCTGGAGAGCTGCGTTGAGTCTTGGCTCCACCAAGAACTTTGTGACCTTGAGTCTCGCCTAAGTCACAGAATCCCCCCCCACTCCCCTCTGCTGCAGAAGGAGTTGGGCTAGAGGTTCTCTAAGCCCCTCCTACTTGCTTGTTCCTCGGTTTGCCCTAAGTCAGAAATTCTCCCCTGGGCAGGTGGTATGGGAGGGTAAAGAAAGGCAGATTTTTAGTGGAAGACCAGTCTCTCCTCCCGTCTTCTGGGTCAGCTGAGGCTCCCCATCCACTTCAGATGAATACAGGGCACTCGAAGTTACTTAGCCCCGCCCCCTAGAGCAGAGCAGAGATCCGAGCTTGGCACCGGGTGGCACCATGCCTCAGGTCAGGGCTGGCTGCAGGGGGAGAGGATGCCGGCCGGCCAAGAGCATGAGGCACTTTCTGCTCGCCGTCCCATCCCTGCAAGGCTACAAGTTCAAAAACTGACCGAGACTACAGACAACCTCTATCTGGAAGACTCAATTCGGTGCTGTGTATTACAACCAAGGAGACTCCAGGGTCTCTCCAGGAGAACCAGTATACCTTGGTTTCTTGCCCACCATAGTAAGGAGGAACCCAGAGGGAGCAGCTGCCATTGGCAACCACCTCACTGTAGCTGTGTCCTAGTATTTGCTCTGGATGATGTTTACATGTGATTGCCATAAAAGCTTACTGTAGACTGTGTTGACAGCCGCCCAGGCTGTACTGTCCATCTCTGTGCTGTGCTGGTGTTTCCAGAAATGTCCGATCCAACCGCTAAGTGGAATTCTTCATCTCCTTCCTCAGTCGGTACCAGGCTGAATCAGAATCCTCACTCTTGGGGGTTCTGGTTACCGAAGGAAAATGCATCAAAGAGGTAAAGAATATGAGTGGATGGAGTGCAGAGAAGCCCCACCTCCCACCCCTCACGCCCCCCTTAGCCCATCACACCTTGCTCCCAATCCAGGAAACAGCTTTTGAGTCAAAGAGCCACGAGTCAGGTGTCCACGTCTGCTGTGGGGCCTTGCAGTGTGGCGTGCTGACCGTGCTCGGGGGGGTGGGGGGGGCTTTGGGGGCAGGAGGAGGAAGGGAGGAGAGCTCTGAGCTGCAAACACTCGGTACCCACATCCTGGTGTAGGAAGAGATGCACTTAGAAGTCTTTTCATTGCGTAGAACCTGTGCTGATGGAAGTTTTGAGAGCTCTTTCTTCCAGGCATATGCGGCCTGCCCGCTGAGGCCAGCGTGCAGGTGGTGAGAGGAGGTGGCACGGAAGGCCTTGATAATGTGGTCCTTGTGCAGGCATGGGGAGAACCTCACCCCAGGCCTTGGGTTCTGTTGAAATCTCAGCCTGAGAGAGCACAGACCCCGGACGGTGGGTTGCTCTGACTCACAGAGTCAGAAACCTGTAGTATTTTTCTTAGCATCTGGGATGCAGTGGTTACCCTCAGATAGGACTAAGGAAAGGAATGGGATGCTGTACAGAAGCTAATAAAATGAACCTCATGGTTTTGTTGGCCAAAGAAGAGGGACCCCCTCACCCCTTCCCACTGGGGCAGAAAGCAAGCAGCTAGTGCTTCTGTGCAATATGTTGAAGCTGGGCCCCGAGTCCCTGGGGGGATTTGCCCACAGAGGTGGGCTCCGGGGAGGTGTGCAGAGTCCGGAGGTACAGGGTAAATGGAGGGGGAGCTCGGGGGCTGGGAAACCCACAGAAATGCCCTGGGCCCAAAACAGATGCTGGGTGGGGGGAGGACCCCCGGGAGCCGGCCGAAGGATGCCAGGAAGTAGGCAGAGGCTGACTTTGCATTGAACCAATAAAAGCACTTTGAGAAATCACAACATTTCAGCCTGGCTCCGTGTTTCTACACTGGTAGATACGGGTTTCCTTCGGCTGTGTGAGGTACTCTCCTAGGGCTGGGGCTGGGGTTGGGAGGGGGGCCGGTCGGAGAGGGGAGCGGGATCCCTTCCTAAATAGTGGCAGAGTTGATCCTAGGGCTAGCCCATTGCTGGCCCTTTGGGTGGAGGCCCTCGAGAAAGGGAACCATGAGTTTAGATCTCAGTACATATTTTTATGTACGTATAAAAAGCTAAAAGAGCCCAGCTGATGGAAATGGGTTTACAGAGCAAGTCTCCTAACTATAAGCCATCTCAGTGAGAAACCTGACACTTCTCACTTGCTGTGTGATCTGGGGCCTCCTGGGTTCTCTCCACTAAGGAAGGAGAGCATTGGACGGAACGAGCACCAGGGTCCCTTTCGAACTCCTGGGGTTCACACGCGGGAGCATCAGGAGTCTGTCACTTCCCTGTGAAACCGATCTCATCCTCAGGCTGCTTCCAGCTTCAGTCCCGGGCGAGAGTTCTCCCCGCAAGGTCACCAACCAGCAGCAGATTCAAACCCACATGGTCCTGGCCGAGTTCCCTTGTATGAGGAGGCCAGCTCCCCAGGCCAGATCTAAGCCATAGTTTCTCATGGGGATGGTGAGAAGTTCGACCGCAGCTTGGCTAGGTGGCGGTTGCACATCTCACGTTAGCCTTGTCATCGTCCCCACCGAACAGCTTTTAATCCGAATGTTGTGACCGCTTGGCTGTTTCTCTCTCGCTCTCAGACGATACTAGCAATACACTTGTTTTTTTTTTCCACAACAGCTTCACTTAGGCACTTTTCACACATTTCCTTCAAATGATTGTAAAACCTATGGGGCAACAGGAGGCACTGATCACGCTGCATATGTTTAGGGCAGCTTTTGCTTTTCGTTTCTTTAATAATCCAGCTGTGCTGGCCGAGGCTTTGAGGTCTCAGGGGACAGATTTTCAGATATTCCGGTTCTTCCAGATGATGCCTTGCAGATTTTGGAAGCAGCATAGAAACCCAGCTCCACGAGCCGGGGGCTTGGGGAATACGTTTTTGTAGGTGGTCCATCCCTGGTCAGAGCAATGCCTCAAAGACATGTTTTTATAGCTAAACCCCCTCTGTGCTGTATGTTTTGTCAAAGGATCCTGCAAGGAACCCCAACAGAGCCTCCTTTCCCACTTGGCCAGCCTTGCCCCTGGGTGTCTTGTGAAGGGATTGGTCAGCGTCCGCCTCAGCACTTTGCCTTATCAACGTCTGGTCGCCCTCTAGTGGCCAAAGACTGTATCCACCAGCTACCCAGATGGAAGGCAAATAAATCCTTTGGCCACCTTGCTGACCAGCACCAGTTTGGGGAATTAAATGTCATGGCCTGAGTGAACCGTCTGTGTGCTTAGGATCTGGTGTAACACCAGTCAGAAGACTCCAGAAGCAACCAGTTAGTAGACTTGCATGGACTGAGAAGCACACTAATTACCCTGTGGGCAGAGGAGACAGGAGTGGACCCTGTGTCCAGGTGCCCAGGAGGGGTTTACTGTAACCGCAATACTAGCAGCCCAGCTGCTGACCTTGTTAAGTGAACCTCTGGTAGGTGGCCCGCACTGTACCCTCGGGGTGAGCAAAGAGGTTAGGTGTGAGGATTCTGGGGCCAGGGATTGGGGGAGGGGCCTGGCCATGGCCTTTGATGTGATCCACTGAATAGCCAAACAGTTTTTTTTTTCCCCCTTTTGGTTTGGTTTTGTATTTTGTATTGAAAAATGTTGTCAAATGTTTTTGTGTTAGGAATAAAAAGTCATAAACTCTTCCCAACTTTGTTTCTTGAGGGGCGTTCTGAGTCCGATGGAAACAGGTTGGAGATCTCAAGGGGAGTGTGATCAGTGTTACAGGGAGGTGGACTGCCTGAATTTCCAGATGGTCTCTGGGGAAGACGACCATGCAGAAGTCCGCCTCAGTGCAGCCTGCTCTGGGAATTCATGCCCTCCTCCTTGTGCCACGGTATTAGCATTGGCTTCGAGAACCTGTGTCCTCCAAGGGCGGCTGCTAAGGTTGGAACCAACACGAGACCCCTCTCTCCAACCCCAGGTTTCTAAAGAGACGGTGTCTGTAGCTAGCCTTAATTGATTGGGCGAGGTGGTCCCTGTGGTCCCTTCCAGCATTTCCAAATCTTGGACTCAAATCCTTTTCTCTTGGTGTGACCATGCAGCCTAGAGAATTCTGAGCAATAGGAAGCCAGGGCTTTCCCCGGCTCTGGGACAGGGTCAAACCAGGGAATGGCTAAACTTGTTAGGTTTGGGCATCCCCAGGGGTAAAACTGTAGGGGGCATTATTTATTGGGAAGCTCAACAAGGTAACTACAGCCTGGGGTGCGTGAGCGAAGGCTGTGTGTGTGTATATGCCTGTGTGTGGGTCTGTGTGTGTGTGCGTGCGCACGTGTGTCTGTCTGCTCGTGTGCGTGCCTGTGTTTGTGTGTATGTGTGGAATTACATTGATGCATTTCTTGAGAAAGGTGCAAGAATTTCACCTACACAGAGGGACACATCTGCTTTGTTATTTATAATAGAAAGCTAAATTTTAATTTTTTAAAGGACACTGCTAATGATTGAGAATCGAGTTTTTAGTTTTGCTATTTTTTTTAATTGGTAGAGGATTTTTATATATTTTTTCCATTTTGTTGGGTTGTGTCCTTATTTATATAAATACTTTATCTGTAACAGGCAAGGAAGACACCTTCTTTGCTTTTAATTATTGTGGTTGTCATCGTCCCTATTTTATTTCTGGTGTGATTTATCTGTCTTACCTTCTAAATGAGAAACCGTTTTCCTGTATTTGTACCTTGTCAGATTCTATAGTTTCATAGATAATTTAACCAAATTGCTCTATGTATTATTATTCCGTGAGTATAAAGTTCTATTTTAACGTCTGTAAATACTTCAGAACTGGCTTCTTTCCTCAGACTCCTACTGTGGGGTTATTGTTTACATCACAAAAACTGTAGAATCTCTATGCTCATGTACTGTAAATAGTGAAGTGATCTGCTTATAAATAAACTTAACAAATACACTATGGAGATTAAAAAGAAAATACCACCCATAGCCCCATCCCGGTGTGTCTTTATTCGTCTACGTGTTTGCTGAGGGACACCCTGCCCACTAAGTGGGAAAAGGATTCCGGTTTTGGGCTCACTTTCCCGGAGAAAAGCCTGGTCCAGGTGGGCCCTGCAGCAGCCCCCCACCCTGCCCTCTGAGCTCCCTCTTCCTTCCTTCTGTCACGTTGCATGGAGATCGTGAACCAGTCGGGCGGAGCAGCCGTTCGTGACCAGCTTCTTGTTACGACTTTTCGAAAATTCTCTCGCTTTCTGCACAAGGACTTCCTTGTCTGGCTACATCGCCTTTTTCACATGAGCGCACTAAATAAACATGCGGAAAGTGATATTTTGACATGTTTTCAAGCAAAAACACTCAGCAACTGACAACTGCAAAACAGTTTCTGGTCCTCCAAAAAAAAAAAAAAAAACCCCACACACAAAAAAACCGTTTCTGGCCAGAGGATCTGAAGAACAGACCTGAACTGTGTGCTGCATGTGCGTGCCTTTGAGCTGTTTTCCTGTGCCCTCTTACCCCCAGAAGAGGTGAAGATGGGACTGTCCATCTTGGACGTGGTGTCATTTCTTGGTTTCAGGTTCTCGCGGTTTAGCCTTTATTTTGCCGTAAAGCTGCTTTAGCTTTATTTTCTAGGTGCTGTTTGAGTGCAAGAGCCCCATGGATCTCCATGTGCCCACAAAGGGTGGAAACATTGGTGAAGAAAATCATAGACACAGGAGAACAAGTACAATAAGCCGTTCCTTTCTATGTTCTATGCAAGCTATTTTCAAGTTGTTAATTTCCTACATAAATTCGCTCTCATTTTCTGGTGATTTATTTTCCCAGTCTGGAAACGGTTTGGATTTCTGCCGTTGGAGAGGAGCCCGTCATGATATTTCCCATGCGGATGAACGGGGATGTTTCCGCTGGGCAGCAGGGTACTGTGACTTGGGTTAGTGTTTCAAGAGGTTATCCATGGGACTGATCGCACAGTTTCTGTCTCCCCCTTGCTTGATGGTGAAGTCCAGGAAAGCAAGGCTGTTTCTCTGTTCATGGCGGGCTGCCCAGCCCTATTGCTCAGGAATTCCTGAATGGACGAGTGAGTGGATCCTATCCGTGGCCTGATGACTGGACACAGCTAGGGAGGCAGCCAAGCCACGGAGTCACGGAAATAATCCCTTCAAAGATGCAGTCAATGGTGTGGGAGATTTGGAGGCTCGAGACCTGCGTTTGAGACCCAACTCTGCCACTTCTGTATTGTGCAAACTTGCGTTAAGTCATCTCTTTGGCTCCTGGTTTCCCTGAGTATGAAACGAGATGATCTGCTTAGAGGTCCCTTATGTTCTAAAAAAGCTGGTTCTCAGAAGCAGTATGGTGCAGGGACAATGGTGACAAGCCAGGAGTCTGGTGTCAAACTGTTTGGCTTTGAGTCTTGACTCCACCACTTACCAGCTGGGTGTCCTCAGGCAGCTTTCCTAGCCTGAGTCTCGTACGGATGTGATAAATGGGGCTAGTGGTGGTTTCAACCCCTTAGGATTGTGAGGGTGAAATTAGGTCGTGAACAGTACATAGGACATCTTGGAAAGTGCTTAATCAATGGGAGCGTCTACCCTCCTAAATGGTCTTTCTGGTGCTAACCATAGCCCCAGAGAGGCATGGCGGGGACTGTGACTCGTGTGACAGATGGGGAAGGCTGAGGCCTGGGGAGACCAGAGAGAACCTGCTCAGGGAATGGAGCCAGGACCAGCATCTATGTATGTTCCTGAGTGACATTTACCTCTCCTCTTTACTCTGCCACGTCAGCACTATGTGTGGCAGGCTTGGGGACATGTCTCTGTTTAAAGACTGAGAGCATCAATTTCAGGAGGGCAGAATATCTAACTCAAGAGTTAAAAGATGAGGGTTCCAGACCCAGCTTCTTAGTGACATCCCGAACTGCAAACATGGGCAGAGCTCATGTGCCAGGAGCCGGGAGTGATGAGCTATGGCTGTCACAGGGCCGTGTGCTGGGTACACTGTGTTCTCTGTGACTTTGGCCATCTGGACGGAAGCCAGGGGACTGCGCCACGAGCTTCGCCCAGCTCATCACTTCACTGGCTGCCATTCCTCATTTATGTAGAAAGGGAGGTTAGAGGAGATCCCTGGTTTACATGGAGTTTGGAGAAAACTTTTGGTCCCCTCCTGCAAGCCAATGTTTTAACACATTAACTTCTGCTTTGATATGTTCTCTCTGGGAGGAAGAGAAGTTCTAGAACTACTGCCCACCTCGAGAGAACTGGGGACAGAGGAGCATGTCAGACACCAGTACAAGGAGGCAGACGGGTAAATCCAGGATATGGGACAGCTGATTCTTTCCGCAATAAGTCCTTGGCAAAGGAAAAAGAAGGGAGTGCTTTTGTAGGTTAAAAGAGGCTTAAGAGACATAACCAGTTACAGTGTGAAACTCGTTTGGGTTATATCGAGCAAACCAATTAATTTGGACACTTTTGCGACTTATGGGGGTGAGGTGATGAAGGACAGGTGTCACCAGTTGGGCTCCCCAGAAAGGAGCCTCTGTGGTGGTCTTGGTCTGCAACGTGTTTATTAAGGAGTGGGACCAACACCCGGGGAAGGGAAGGGAGTAGGAGCGGGCAGAGGGAGAAGCTGAGCTGTGATGGAGCTCTGGTGGCAGCCTTGGTGATCCCACGAGGATCTAGTCCTGGGGCTAGAAGGGCCCTTTGCCGCACCTTAATACTGGGTATGGCCCTGTCGTTGTGTGTAGGCCATTCTGGGAGTGACCTTGGGCAAAGTGTCTCCCTGCAGCTGAAGTCATGTCTGAGGGCTGTGGGACAGCACCGAGAGCTGCAGGGACCGCAAATCCTTTAATCTTCAGGAAAGTGTCTGTACAGCTCATCACAGCATCTGCCACGACTGGATGTGATGTGTTCGTTTGCTGCGTGTGATGATGTGGTTATATTAGAAAACACCCAGATGTTTTTAAAGACATGTAATGGAGGAGTGAGAGGATAGGTCTGAAACGTGCTTGTAAATACTTCTGCTAAAGGGCACCTGGCTGGCTCCTTTGGGGAAGAGCATGCTACTCTCGATTTCAGGGTAGTGAGTTCGAGCCCCACATTGGGTGTAGAGATTACTTCACTCAATAAATACCCTTAGAAAAAGACCATCAATTTTATTTTCATTTTTTATTAACATATTATGTATTCTTTGCCCCAGGGGTACAGGTCTGTGAATCATTAGGCTTACACATTTCACAACACTCACCATAGCATGTAACCTCCCCAATGTCCATAACCCAACCACCCTATCCCTAGCCCCCACACCCCAGCAACCCTCAGTTTGATTAATCGGGAGATTAAGAGAAAAGACCATCAATTTAATAAAGAAAAATACTTCAGCTAAGAGAAAAAAGGTACGAAAGAAAGGTAAAAGGATGGATGGAGCAAATGTGTCAAAATCTTAATACTGGAACCCGGGTGATGAGGAGGGAGGGATCGGTTGTACAGTTCTCTACTTTTGAGGATGCTTGACAGTTGTTATAAGAAAACATACACTAAAAGTATAAGAACGAAAATGATTCTAAGCAAGCTGGTGAGTCTGGCCTTAATGAAATGTTTAATTGATGTCTCTGCTGGCTAGCTGGTGGGGTTTAGCTCAATAAAATGATCAAAATTCTCAAAACTGAAAAAAAAATGTGTGAACAACACTAGATAGGATGTAAGCTAAATTATCTTCCAGCTTTCAAATCCTATTACGCTTTTACTTCGCAAGCAGGGTTTTGGTTTTCCGCCGGTTTGGGTAATCTCTTTCCAGAAGTTTGGTGCCATTCCGTTCCCTGGATGCTGGTCCGCATTACTGGATGCAGCAGGACTTGGATGCAGGTGCGCCCCCTGCTGGGCCAGGGTTGCCACCCGGCTGATTTCCCGCAGCAGCTGCAGACAAGAAAGAGGACCCACCAGGTGAGAGGAGGCTACCATGCACTTCCCCTTCGCCCTGGTTTAGACCAAGAGTTGCAAACTCCGGGGCTTTCTAAGGCCCGCAAATAATCACACATGCAGAAGGGAAACCAAGAGAAACCATGAATGGGAAATAGAATAAGAAGCCCAATTTAATGTAAATGGCAACCAGCACTGGTCACTACTGTCTGGGAGACAACAGGAAATGCTGGAGACTGGGGCAAACTGGAGAGATCCCCTGTCCTGTCTGAAGGGGGCAGTTGCCACTCAGCTCCAGCTTCTTGTTGTCCTGTAGAAATGCAGACTGTTGTGGCTAAATACTGACATTTTATTTTATTTTTAAATTTAATTAATTGATTAATTCATTTATATCTTATTTATTTTTCAGAGAGAGAGAGAGAGCACAAGCAGGGAAGCAGCAGACAGAGGGAGAAGCAGACTTCCTGCTGAGCAGAGATCCCAATGAGGGACTTGATCCCAGGACTCTGGCATCATGACCTGAGCTAAAAGTAGATGCTTAACTGACTGAGCCACCCAGGCTTCCCCGAATACTGACCTTTCAAAGAAGAAATGCTAGAAATCTAGACTGGTTTTTAAAAATTTGAAATATCCCAGCTTTAAAACATGGACAGCAAATTCACATTAAAAGAATGCAGGCCAGGGATGCCTGGGTGGTTCAGTGGGTTAAGCATCTACCTTCAGCTCAGGTCATGATCCCAGGGTCCTGGGATCGAGCCCGGAATTGGGCTCCTTGCTCAGCATGGAATCTGCTTCTCCCTCTCCCTCTGCCTGCTGCTCCCCCTGCTTGTGTTCCCTCTCTCTCTCTCTCTCTGTCCCTCTGACAAATAAATAAAATCTTAGAAAAAAAGAATGCAGGTCAAACAAAAGATACCTGCAGTCTACACATTTGCACAGACCTGCCACTAGCCCAAAAGACAATTAGTAAATTAGAAAGAAATGCATCTTTCTCAGGACGCTTTCTGCCATCTCTGGAAAACTAATTTCCATACAAATCTGTGATGACTAGGGGGCCCTTGGGTGGTGCAGTTGATTAAGCCTCTGGCTCTTGGTATCAGCTCAGGTCGGGATCTCAGGGTTGTGAGATCGAGCCCAGCATTAATTAGGCTCCATGCTCAGCACAGAGTCTGGGATTCTCTCTCTCCCTCTCCGGCTGCCCCTCCCTCTGCTTACACTCTCTCCCTCTCTTTAAAATAAAATAAAAAATCTTAAAAAAAAAACCCAAATCTACAATGAGTGTCTTATCAGGACACCCCCTGGGGCTGTGTAAAATGTCAACGGTAGCCCCATGTTTGCAGCCACCGGTTTTAGAGTCACCCCATGATGCCTGAGCAGAGCTGGAGCCATGATGGGGTCTGTGTTAAGAACAAGGGTAGAGGGCAGGTGTGCAGAGGAGGGTAGTCCGAGCGGGGTCAGGACTACAATTCATGTCCTGTCAGGAAACTGGACTCATACAACCAGCAAAAGAAACGACCGGAGAGAGGAAGAGTGTGCTGTCAGTGAGGAACAGCGGGAGCAAACAAATCCCCTTTGGTTCCTGAAGGTGGGGCTAGGTGGAGGTTTCATCAGGGAGAAGAACTGCTGTTTAGGGAAGAGCTTTCTAATAGTACTGAGTGAGAATGTCATGTATGATAGTGAGCCCTCCGTCACTGGTAGTGTGCAAACAAAGGCTCAAAATAGTATAGACAGCATTCAGACACCAGACAAAAGGCCAGAAATACAGACCTTCCAATTCCTTCAAACAGTAATTCTAGGTGTTCTCCTTTGCCCCAGGTTGGACTCCATGGGCACAGCCCTGGAATTGGAATCTGCCCTACATCGGATGGGGGAGAGTAGGGAACCCGTACTGGGAGTCTCAGGCATGCGAACGAGGCTCTTCCGCTGACTGTGGCTTTGTCATGGCACTTGACCTCAGCGAGCCTCAGCACCCTCTCATAGGCAGAGCAAGGGCACTAACGGGAGGTGGGGGAGGCCTGAATGAGACCACACGGACGGGGCTTGTGGCCCAGGCCAGGCACGCTGGGAGGGCTCGGTGTGCCCTCAGACCTTGCTTGGCTGCTTCCTGGTTCTGCTTCTCCACCTCTAGGGCCTTCATCTTGGCGTCGTATTCATCCGCGAGCACCTTCCACTCCTTGCGGTTGTTGGTGATCCCGTCCAGCATGGGAGTGATCTCCTCGTGGAAACGCGAGAATTCCTGGAAGAGAGCGAGCCTCTGGTGCAGGGGCCCCGCCCGGGAGTCCAGTATAGGGGCCCCGCCCCGGGGTCCACTGCAAGGGCGAGGCGAGGCTGAGAACGCTGAGGGGCTACCCGTCACCCCATGGTTTGGTACTGACGCTGTGGGACCTCCAGTCAGCCAAAGCCCAGCTAGCTCTCTCCCGCTGAAAACCCTCCTGGGGCAGCCCCTATCCCTCAGGACGAAGTGCAGACTGCTTCCCACGGCTTCCCAACCCTTCCAGAGCCGCTGCCCTCGCCCCTTCACCACTGTGAACCGTCTGGGTAAGTAGAGTCCTCTGTTAGAAACTCCCAAAGCCTCTCTTCCACGTCTCACTTCGCCCTAACGACTCCCTCTGCCTGTGTCCTCCCCGGGGCTGTGGCCTTGGAGATGGCAGGGACAGTGACGCCCTGCTCACTGGGGTGGCCCTGGCCCAGCACAGGGTCTGGGGCCTAAAGACACCAGGAAACACTTGCTGAGAGAAACTGGGGTTTGTGAAGGGGATTATTAAGGCCTCTTAACTCCAAGAATACAAATAATGCCTTTGAGCCCAGCACACTGTAGTTTATGAAGCACTTTCTCTCCTTGGATCCCCAGAAATGCCTGGGAGGGGGGAAACAGGATGCCTCCCTCCTAGATTTTCAGGGAGGAAATCAAGACGGAGGTTGATGGAGTCGATTGGCGCAAGGTGAGAATGGCGAATCCAGGACCCACTGCAGAGTTCCAGGCAGAGCCGGCTGTGCTCAGAGCTGCTTGGCTTTGGACCTAGCTCTGTCACAAGCTGTGTGACTGTGGGGAGGCAATCTACAGAGCTCAGCGTCAGCCATAAAGTCAGGAGAGTACAGTAAAGTCAGGACAGCATGTAAAGTCAGGACCTCACAAGGTTGTGACTGCGCATGTAGGGGCACTCAGCCTTGCCTACTTGGTTTAGTAATCTTGCCAATGACAGTGGGGAGTACGGTGACGCTGCCCTGTTGCTCTGAGGATCCCAATTAGCCATGGTATAGCAGAGACACACCAGTCCTCCCTAGCACAGCAGAGAGAGCCCTGGACTAGGGATCAAGTGTCCTGGCTCTAGTCCTAGCTGACTCCCATGATGCTGGCCCTGTCATTTCTCAGGTATGGCTTCTGCCTCCTCAGATTACACACGACCAAAATAAAAATAACAAACGGGAGGTTGATGGTAGCACAAGTCCCACGGAGATGGGAGCAGTGGGTTTTCAGTGGATTTTCTCTGAGCAAGAGCGCAAAGAAATTCCAGCCGTTTCTTTGACAACTGGTCTACCTTAACCTATTCCTTTCCACCAGCTAGGGAAGTTAGGAGGGTCTATATCTGATATGCCTCCCTCTTTCCCATCTGAAGCCACATTTAGTCATCTGTCCCTGTGGTGTTGGGCAACTAGAGTATGTGAAGCTCCAGGCTCTAGCCTGGGTAGGTGATCACTCAGGACCCCATTGGGCTGGACTGAGGACCAAATGCTGGTGCAGATGAGAAAAGCTCTTTGTAAACACCCACCAGTCACTTGCAAAGGGTTTAGGATTCCTGGTAGCGTTTGGGAATCCCAGGTTTATCAAAGACACCTCGTTGGGCCCAAGAACGCCTACCTTGTAGACAAAGGTGCAAACAAAGTCAATGAAGCCAACCTGAAGCTTGGGGAGTTCATCTGCCTTGTTTCTGTCCATCATGGGCTGTCATGGGGAGAAAGAGTTAACTGTACTGGGCTCTCCCTGGCATGATGCAGTAAAAGGGACCCACCCTGCCTAGGAAGCATTCTTGTACAAGACAAAACCAAAAAACCCAATGCAACCTGAACGCATCAAGTTTCCAGATCTGACTGGCAGTTTGCAGGAAGTATAGGGATAAAGGAACATATTAAATAACACAATGAGGGCGCAGTCAGCCGAGTCCAGACTGTGGGAGACTACATAACAGAAGGCCCACAGTCTTCAACAAATAAGTACATGGCAGATAAAAAGGAAAAAAAAAAAAAAAAAACCCCAAAAACCAGGAGAAAACTGCTGTGTATGGAAAGAGACTCAAGAGGCAAAACAACCAGAAGAAGTGTGGTCCATGACTGGACCCTGATTTGAAAAAAATCAACCTAATTATTTTTCTCGCTCAATCAGGGAAATGAACAGAGATTGAGGACTAGATGATAATAAAGAATTATGACCGATTTTGTGAGCGTCACACTGGTATTCGGGGTATGCGTGCCCATGTGCGGGCGTGTGTTTTTCTTATCTCTTAGAGACCCGCACTAACATCTTTATGGAAAAAATGATAACATCTGGAATTTATTTTAAAATATTTCAACCAAGAGATAAGAAAATGCCTGAGGGTGGTGGGTTAGATAAAACAAGAATGGCTGTCACTAGTGGTTGTGGTGGAACCTGGCCAATGGGTCTCTGGTGTTCGTCCACTAGAGCCTCTATATGTTTAAAATGTGGAAAAGAAAGAAGAGAGATCCAAATCCGTGTCTCCCTGCTATTCAGGTTGGGAGGTCCCTGCTCCCTTGCACTTGGGCTTGCACACCCCTCACTGCCTGTGCCCTCCCTTGGACCTCCACGTAGGGGCCCCCACATCCTCAGCATTGCCCAGGCTTTACCTGTCCCCATCTCGATCAATGGCTTTGTCCCCACAATGTCGCACCCTCCTACCCTGCCTCTGCTTCCCAGCCCTGTCCTTGCTCAGGGCCTTAGTGAACCTCTCATTGGCCTCCCTGTCTTGGTGACTCTTCTAGCCAAGCCTACTTTCAACACTGGTGGGGCTCAGCTTGCCAAAGTCTTCCAGTCATATGCTCTGTACTAGTACAACAGGTCCTAGGGGCGTGGCCCCCTAGACTGTTGGAACTGGGAGGAAATCTATATTGGGGTCCCCTTGTCTGCCTTTGTTTAGCCGAGAATTCCCATCTCTAATAAGTTCACAAGTAATGAGGTTGATGGTAGTCTGGGGACCATACTTTGAGAACCAGTGCATTAGGAAAAGGTCGTCTCTACGGTAAGATCACGCATGCCTATGTCGAGGGACGCCTGTCTATCAGGCTGAGATCACACACACCCAACATCAGGCTGATGTGCCCCCCCTGTACTCCCCCATTACTCACAATGGGGTTCTGCTGCAGCACCGTACGCTCAAGGTCGCCTTGTTCCCAGAATTCGGCAGCAACCAGCAGAGCTACCTGCAAAAGGCACACACCCCCCCCGCACCCCCCAAGTCAAGCCCCAGCCCAGATCTTTCTACCTTTGCTCCCACCCTTCCTGGCTTTCCAGCTAGGTAAAAAGTTAACCCCCACCCCTGCCTCGCTGGCCCCTTTGTTGTCATCACAGGAGAGGCACTAAAGTGGTCTTGGTGTCTCAGCAGATGAGACAAAGGTGGGCTGCTTCTGGAGCTGGGAGTCCAAGCCGAATCAGCTGCTGTCACGATGGTGGGACTCCCGCCTCTCAGGTCAGGAGGGCTCCATACCTTACTCTGCACTTCCCAGGGCTTGGTGATGGCTGAGAGATCACATGCGGTCATCATCATGGCCCTGCAGATAAGGACACCATCCATCAGCCCGGAGCTAAGGAAGCTGCAGGGGCTGGTTAATTCCAACTCTCTCTCCTTTCTCTGCACCATGTTGCAAGGAGGGGGGCACTGCTGCTTGCATCTGGAGGTTGGGCTTTGAAGTCAGAAGGAGGTTAAAATCCTGCCTCTGTCAGTTGCCAGTTAGTTTGGCATGGGGCAATTAAACCAACCTCTGTAAACCTCAGTTTCCTTATCTGTAATAATAATGGTACTTTCCTCATGAAATGGAGGCAAGATTAAATGAGATAAAGTGTGTAAAAATCTTCGCAGAGGGTCCAGACATAGTATGTGCATGATAAATATTGGCGATAATCGCGAATGTCTTTTGGGTTTTCCTTATGTGACACACACTGTTCTAGGTACTTTGAAACATCGATTTCATTTCAGTCTCAGCACCTCTTCAGAGCATTTCTCTCCTGCCTAGAGGAGACCAGTGTTTCTCAAGCTTTATTTCATCATCCTCCACTTTCCACATCAAACAGCCTCTATACACGTGTTTTCTGTAATCAGTCCACCATGAAATCTTAATACCGTAGACACACTGTGTATGTGTTTGGAGGGCCGCCGGTCACTGTGATACCTAAGGCTTTTTTGCTCCATCTCTAGGAACTGCTTTTTGCCCACGGCAGGGAGTAATATCACCCCCATTAAAAATGCACGGAAAAAGAAGGACCACTTCAGTCATTTCCGGAAGCCTTGCATGAAGAAGTAGAAGGAAGAATTGGGGACAGAAGGGATGGAAAGATAAACTCTTAAAGCGGTTTCACAATAATAGGAAGAAGGTAAGACAGGTATTATTACCTATGTAGGTACAGTCAAGGACAGAGAAGGAGGGGACAGGGACAAAGAACTGGAGGGGAGGGGGCGTTGGAGAGGGTGTTTCAGACTTGGGGGCATGGTGGCATGCACGTCCAAGATGGGAACCCAGGCCCGTGTGGTGCGGATGTGACCTTCCAAGCTGGGAAATGGAAATTGTATCCGAGAAGCCGTGGAGAGCTATTGAAGGTTGAGGACCCGGGCATGACCTCTTTAGAGCTATGCTGCAGGAAAGCAGTCTGGCAGTACCTGGAGGACGGAGCAGAATGGAGGGGGTGGGAAGGAAGGAGGGGACTGTCTGGGGAGGGCAGCGGGGCCTGACCTGCCGCTGTGTCTGCTGGGCAAGCCACCTGGGTGGGCTCCGCCTGATTTGGTGAGACATGGTGAGGCAGGTGGGCAGGGGCTGGGGAGAGGGGATAGTTGGAGAAGGCTGGGGGTCTTGCTCTTTGGATGATTTTACAGTTAACCAGCTGTATCTGGCAAAATTTATATAAGCTGGTCTGGGAAGCCTTCAGAATTACTCAGGAAACAAAGTGGGGGTCACCAGAGGAGAGGGGCTGAGGGAATGAGCAAAAGGGGGGAAGGGGAGTGGGAGAGACAGACTTCTGGTGAGAGGATGAATACCTCAGGAGGGCGAAAGTCACAGCATAGGGAATACAATCATCGGTATTGTGACAGTGTCAGATGGTGACAGATGGGAGTGACGCTTGCAGTGAGCACAGCGAAACCTACACAATTGTCTAATCACAATGTCGTACACCCGAAACCAGTGTAACATTGTGTGTTGACTATACTTCAATAAAGAGTTATTCACGAAAGAGTAACAGGCTGTTACCTCTCACTAAGTAAACCCTCAGAAATATGTAGGATTCTTTGAGTAAATAGGCTTTCAGAAATGCATACAGTTCTTGCAAAACACCTTCATGCTTTGTAATATAGCTTCAAAACACGTGCCCTCTGTTTCATATCAAGTGTCATAGACCCGTTACCATCAAATAAACTGAGCAAATGGCTGTCTGGCCGAGCACGCAAGAGTTCCTGTCCCCCGGTTACCCAGCAGTGTCCCCATTTTCAGTCCACAGGTAGGTGCGGCTTCAGGAGAGCCCTGGGTGTTTACTTTCCTTGGCTGGAGAGTTCATGTGAAGATCTCTCCCACAGCTGCGGAAACACACCCAGTGTTCTCCAGACAGAGACTGCATGCCTGGGAAAGGGGGAGCAGGGGTGTGAGGACTTCTGGGCGCCAGAAAAGCAAATCCAAAGCCTCGTGGCCTAAAGACAAGGCATCGCATTCACTTCAGCACCCCTTCCTGAGGTGCCGTGGGGCCAAGGTGCTACATGAGGTCTCGGGCACCCAGAGAGGCTGGCAGAGAGCTCACAGTCACTAGAGAACAAAGAGCAAAAAGCTATCATCACAGTATGCTGAGGGAGATGGCAGAAAGAAGTATAAGATTTGAGAGGAAAAAAAAAATCCAAAGGTGAAAACAACTAGCTCAGCTCAGGGCATGCAAGAGATGGCAGTGGAACGGGTCCCTGAGGGGTGCCTAGGAGTTCTCTCAGAAACTGTAGAGTAAGCAGAGATGCAGTGGAGAGTACGCAGGATTGCTACAGGGTAGAGGGTCGTCCAGGAGGGGACTGCAGGGAGCCTCCGTTTATCCCCCCTGTACCCATATGCAGACACCGGGAAGGGGCAGGTTCACAGGTCCCTGCTCTCGGAGAGCTGACACACACGTTGGGGAGTCATGCATTTACCACACTAATGGATGTGAACATGTAAACAAAGGCTCTGAAGGAAAGGAATTCGATTCTAGGTGAACAGGTCTGAACCGACAGGGAGGGCTCCCTCACGGAAGTGACCGTGGGCTGAGGTCTGGAGACCGTGGAGCTGTCCATTTGGTAAAGAAGTGGCGGGACACATTCCTGGCAGAGAGAACCTGCAGCGCAAAGGCCCTGGTGGAAGGGAATCTGGCACATTCAAAGAGCTGAAAGGTGGGAGAAGCTCAGGAAGCAGCAGGAAAGGGAGGAAGATGAGGCCTAGAAGACAGCCAGGGCAGGCCCTCGGAGCCTGGGCCATTCATGCCAAGAACAACAGGAAAAGCCGCTGAAGGAGAGTTTGAACAGAAGCGTGAAGCAATCAGATTTGCATTTTACGGGGTCACTGTGGCTTTCGTGTGGAGGGGACAGGAACACCAGCAGGGAGACGAGCCAGGAAGCCATTGCAGGACCGGGACAAGTGTCCGGATAAACAAAGCATTTAAGAAGTAAACTCAACAGGGCGTGGGAATATGCAAAGTCAGGAAGCAGGGGGGTTGGTGACATGAGGGAGGGCAAACGACCACGGGCTTAACAGGCAGAAGAGAGCCAAAGTCAGGAAGACTTTGTATGTGGGGACATGTGAACCTTAGCCTCTGGGTCAGCAAGAGGCATCAAGAGGAGGAGGGCATGGAATGAATGGAGAACAGTCTGTATAAAATGCCGCGCCGGTGGGTGCCTGAGTGGTTCCGTCAGTTAAGCATTTGCCTTCGGCTCAGGTCATGATCCCAGAGTCTCCCTTTCCTCCCTGCTCCTGCTCTCTCTCACTATCTGTCTCTCTCTGCAATAAATAAAATCTTTTTTTTAAAAAAAAAGCCACGTGGGCCTTTGGAATCAGCAACTAGATCTCTGCTCTTTTCCTTACTTGCTGTGTCCGGGCAAGTGACTTCATGTCTTTGAGCCTTTGTCTGTTGCTTTGTAAAAGGAGATAATCCTATTAGATTGCATCATGAAATTCTGACTTTGTGCGTCAAAAACAGTCAAAAGCAATTTCATATGGTTTGATGTAATATATGCCTCCTAAGGGCAACTGTGCCCATCACATAAGATAATCGTGTGAGTGCCCACATTGTCCTCATCTTCTTCTTCTTCTTCTTCTTTTTTTTTTTTTTTAGATTTTATTTATTTGATAGAGAGAGCAAGATCACAAGCAGGGGGAGTGGGAGACAGAAAGCAGGATTCCTGCCAAGCAGGGAGCCCAATGTGGGGCTCGAATCCCAGGACTCTGGGATCATGACCTGAGCCAGGACCCTGGGATCATGACTTGAGCCGAAGGCAGAAGCTTAACAACTGAGCCACCCAGGTGCTCCCGTCCTCATCTTTATCATCAGCTTCATCTCATTAGCCACGGTCCCCCAGGTGCTCAGGGCTGGCAGATGGAAGCAAACTGATCTCCTGCTCACCCAACCCATCGTCAAGACAAATGTCTCTTCTGCAAGGCTGTGTGGCTCAGTGGCACTTCTCCCTGACCCTCTGACTGGCCTCTGAAAGCACCCCAGACAACCAGGCCAGGCATTCAGACTCTCCCGGAACTGCACCTGCCCGGCAAGGCCTCAGGAAGCCTGAAAAAGCTGTGGGTGTGCAGGAGAGGGGGAAGGGGAAGGTTTCCGGTTCTGATGCTCCTGTTAAGGCCCGTGGGACACTAGGTAAGTCACATTGTCTCTCCCCGTCCTCACTCTCTTCATTGGCAAAACACTAGACCAGGGGCTGGCATACTTTCTCTATAAAGGGACAGATAGTAAATAATTTCAGTTTTGTGGACGATGTGGGTTCTATTTCAACTCCTTGACTCTGGCATCATGATGTGAAAGCAGCCGGGGGGGGTAAGGAAAAGCAATGCGACCAGGGCATGGGGTACTTCTAGGGGCCTGTGAAAATGTTTAAATTTTAATTTCTTTTCAAGTCAGAGGAAAAAAAACAATATAATAATGATGAAGATGGAAGAGTGAATTCAGCCCACATTGTATTTGTCTTTATACCAGCATACAGTCATAAAATACCATTTTTAATAATTTTATTTTAATGGAGGAAGACACCTCGGAGGCAAAACTGCCTAGGGGCCATCAAAGTTATAATGTGACCCTCTGCAGAAAAAATATTTATGAGTACCGAAATGTGAACTTCTTACATTTTTTATTTTGTCAGGAAATCTTCTTTTGATTTCCACCCCTCCCCCAACCCTTTCAAAGTGTAAAGGCATTTCACTCATGAGTGGTACAAAAATGGGTGGCAGGCTTTACCCCCCAGTGCTAGACGATCCCAAAGCCCTTCCTAGTCATGGTCTGGTCAGACTGTGAGGAGTGAAACCGGAAATTAAGTGGAGCTGTAAAGGGTTTCATGAAGAATGGGCAGGCACACCCTCCATCCAGAGTAACTTTCACACCTCAGCCCAAAATCAACATACAGAGGTAGTTTCCGCTAAGAACTAGCTATGCAGCTAGGAAAGACCAGTAGGTTTAGGATGTGTCAAGGGGTTAAGTATGGACCTCAGACTAGAGGGGGCTCGCTGCCAGGAGCCCTGCAAGGTCATCAAAGCATGGGGGGAGGGGGAGTGTTGAGTGTTTTCCTCACAACAACCAATTCTGACACCAACTTGGTGTCCTACGATTCAATTCTGACATGAACTGTCAGACTCCACAGGTTGAAGGGCTTAGTCCCCGAAAGACTGTCCTCACTTCAGAGGTCAGTCATGAATACCAAGTCCTCCGGTTGCCCACACTATTGTCCAACTTGGCTACAAAGTCGGGAGTTCCACAAACATCGCCTTCGGGTTCAAAAAGTTGCTGGGACAAGTTCACAGCACTCAGGGAAACTTTCTACTTAACATTCACCAGTTTACTATAAAGGATACACTTCAGGAGTAGCCAATGGAAAAGAGACGCTGGAGAAGGTGTGGGGTGGGGGTGGGGCACATGCAGAGTTTCCACGCCCTCGTCAGACGTGTCACCCTCCCAGCACCTCCATGTGTTCACCAACTGGGTAGTTCTTCGCACTCTGTTGTTTAGAGGTTTCTCTGGAGGTTTTTATCATGTAAGCATGATTGATTAAATCATTGGCCATGGGTGACTAACTCAGTTTCCAGGCCCTCTGTTCTGCACAGAGATTGGGGGGTGGGGCTGAAAGTTCCAAGCTTCTAATCATGGCTTGATCTTCCCGATGATCAGCCTCCATCTTGAAGCCCTCCAGGAGCCCACCCAGAGTCGCCTCATTAGAACAAAAGACACTCCTATCACTCCTACGGCTCAGAACATTCCAAGGGTTTTAGAGCTCTGTGTCTGGGAACTTACCTGCAACCAAATATGCCCAAATATGAAATGATATAACTAAAGTTTTTTTCTTTGACCATAGGCCTCCAAGTACTGAAAACTTGAGGGCATTTATTATTATTACACAGTTAACCAACACAACAGAAATCTATTACCTGTTTTTAGAAATAATTATTAAATGCTCAAAGTAAATTTTTTTTTTTTTGGAAATTTATCTCTTAATGAGACAGTATGGATCTTATTTAAAAAATCGGTTAATGGTATATGTCTTTGGTGGGATATTATGCTCTTGATAATTTGCTACAGAACATAATGAAATACATTTTTTCTATTAAAGATCATTAAAAAAAAATCAGTTAATGGGTACCTGGGTGGCTCAGTCAGTTAAGCATCTGCCTTCGGCTCAGGTCATGATCCCAGGGTCCTGGGATGCAGCCCTAATCGGGGGAGCCTGCTCTTCCCTTTCCCTCTGCCTGCTGCTCCCCTTGCTTGTGCTCTCTCTCTGCCTGTCAGATAAATAAATAAAATCTTAAAATGAGTTAATGAATGAATAGTTCTTATTGCTGATTTAAGATAGGGTTTAGCATGTGTTTTATGCCAGTTTTTTTCTTTTTACAGATGCAAGTAATTAGAAGCCTTGGAAATGGTAGTTTTTTTTTTTTTTAAACATTAAGTCTTAAATTTTTTTTTAAGTTTTTTTTTAAGATTTTATTTATTTATTTGACAGAGAGAGATCACAAGTAGACAGAGAGGCAGGCAGAGAGAGAGATAGAGAGAGAGAGAGAGAGAGAGGGAAGCAGGCTCCCTGCTGAGCAGAGAGCCTGATGCGGGACTCAATACCAGGACCCTGAGATCATGACCTGAGCCGAAGGCAGCGGCTTAACCCACTGAGCCACCCAGGCGCCCTTTTTTTAAAGATTTTATTTATTTGACAGAGAGAGAGAGATCACAAGTAGGTGGAGAGGCAGGCAGAGAGAGAGAGAGAGGAGGAAGCAGGCTCCCCACTGAGCAGAGAGCCCGATACGGGGCTCGATCCCAGGACCCTGGGATCACGACCTGAGCTGAAGGCAGAGGCTTTAACCCACTGAGCCACCCAGGTGCCCCGGAAATGGTAGTTTTGTTACAGCGATGTCACTCAATTCGTTCAATTCTTCAAAATCATCTGTTAAAAAGTATACTGTGATCATTCTTCTGAATGATTTATCAGCTGACAATTCCATTAGGTTCTCCTTCAATTTTGTTTAAAGCAAACCTTAGAATCACTCACTTCCTCAATTTCTGGGAAGTATGCCATAAAGATTTCGCCAAGGCTTCTAACATGACTATTAATTATACCCTGGACACTTTCTTTGTGGCATTCTGGTTAAGCCAAGATACTCAGAGTGGGTGAGGTCAATTAAAGCATTATTAATTTAAATTTATCTTCCAGTGTTGTATTTCTTATAAAGCACTTTCATCCTCAAACAAGTTTCAACTCTTTTCATCAAACCTTTGTAAGCTGCAGAGTTGATGCACTGACTTTACGGAAATGTTTGCCATGTAACGTGATTGGAAATGCCTATCTGTTACTGTCCAGTGAAGCAAGCAGATCAGACATGTTTTTTCAGAGAGAATCCGATTTCATTTTCCAATTCAAGGAAGCATGTTAGAATGCATCCCAGTGTCATCCATCTTGTTTTTTATTCTCAATTCTAAGAAAGGTAGATAGTCTGGTATGTAGGTAGAACAGATACATGATAGACAGATGACAGGTGATAGATGACAGAAAGTGGCACAGATTAACGGAGTGCTGCTATCATCAGTACTTACTCTGATACCCTTTTGCCCTGATATCGGGGGGCATCCCTGGACAGTGGTACGTTCTCTAAAGGAAGTAAGATTGTTAAATAAAAAATGCCTTAGCTACTGCTGCCCCAGTGCACAATCCAGGACAGTATTCTCTTTCTCTAATGCCTTGTTATGCATTATATAGAGAGAGAGAAAGAGAGACAGAGACAGAGAGACAGAGAAGGCCCAAGTAAGACTATTTTGTAAGGAGGGAGAAAAGCAAGGGGACTGGCAATGCTTCAACTCCTGTGCTTTCTCAGGAAAATATTAAGAAAGAGAAAACTGACTCCCTTGAGGGCCTCGGTGCCCATGTAGTTCTCAGAAGGCTTTTGGCTGGGAGTAGGGGTGGGTGGGGTCTGTGTACCTCAGTTTAAAGACTTCCTGTTAAAACTCCCTTGGCTTTGGCAGTAAAGTCCTGTCTCCGGCCTCTTTTCTTTTCTTTTCTTTTCTTTTTCAAAGATTTTATTTATTTTTTTTGTCAGAGAGAGAGAGAGAGAGAGAGCACAAATACACAGAGTGGCAGGCAGAGGCAGAGAGAGAAGCAGGCTTCCTGCTGAGCAAGGAGCCCGATGTGGGACTTGATCCCAGGACCCTAGTATCATGACCCAGACCAAAGGCAGTCCCTTAACCGACTGAGCCACCCAGGCATCCCTCTTCTCTCTCTCTCTCTCTCTCTCTCTCTTTTTTTTTTTTTTAGATTTTATTTATTTGACAGAGAGAGAGATCACAAGTAGGCAGAAAGAGAGAGAGAGGAGGAAGCAGGCTCCGGGATGCCGAGCTGAGAGCCCTATGCGGAACTTGATCCCAGGACCCTGAGATCATGACCTGAGCCGAAGGCAGAGGCTTAACCCACTGAGCCACCCAGGTGCCCTTCTCTTTTTTAATTAAACACTGTATCTGGGTAATCCTCCCTGTTATTCTCTGTACAGCCTGCCTCACATCCCTCTATGTGTGAAAGTACTGTGACGTCATTGACCCGTTCCCCCCCATGGGTTTATATTTGTTTTCAGTCTTTTTGGCGATTACAAACAAGGCTGCGACCAGCCAGGGACACAGCCGTACCTCATTGGCACACGTGGGGGACAGCAGCGGGAGGGCGAGTCCTACACGTGGGACTGCTGGGTCAGAGGGCGGGCATTTACACCGCCGTCCATGGAGGCTCAGCAGCGATGTCTGTTGACCTTCCCACCGCAGTGAGCGGGTTCCCGGCTGCCCCTCACTCTGCCCAGTGCGGTGTGCTTGCAAACGTTTTCACTGTGGCTGAGAAGAGGGGTGAAAACATTTTATCGCGCCGTGGTTTTATTATGCGTTGCTGCTCGTGAGTCTGGTCACCGTCTTTTTGTATGTTTGCTCGCCTCTGAAATCCCTTTTCTGGGAAATGTCTGGGGAAAAGGAGGGTTTTGCCCATTTTTCTATTGGATAAGTCTTTTTTTTTTTTTTTTTAATTGTATTAATGCCTTATTTACTAAGGAAATGGGCTCTTCTGTCATAAGTTCTGTTGGATACATTTCCCAGTTTATCACCTGCTTTCTGACTTCAGCTACGCCTTCTTATGTGTGGTGTGCAGAAATCCCCAATTTTTATGTAGTTAAATTTGTCAATCTATTTATGACTTCTGAATTTTATGTCACACTTAGAAAAGCTCATCTGAAATTATTTCTTTTAATTCTACCATGACTTTTTCCCTCTCTTCCTTTTTTTTTTTTTTTTTTTTTGGTTTGTTTTCTCATTATTTTAAGATCTTGATCCATCTGGAACTTATTTTGCTACCGGAGTAAGATAGCGATCCGGCTTTGTGATCCCCTATGGTATCATACAAAATATAACTGGTCTTTGTTTCTGGTTCCTGGAACAAAGCTTCTCAAACCCTTGGAATTTCCTGAGGGATAAGAGTGTCCTTTGTAGAAAGCCCACTGTGGATTTAGGCTAATGACCATGATTTCGTGTGGGATCCCTAGAAAGACTCAAGGCGGGTTTGGACACCAGAACTTCCGAGCAGATAGAGGGCTGGAACCTTCTGCCCTACCCGTCACCCTCTGTGGAAGGGTCGGGGTGAGAGGGAACTGTAGAGGGAGCTCGGCAGAACTCACACAATGGCGATCTAATGAGCTTCAGGGTTGGTGAAGCACCCATTGGCAGGGAGGGCGGAGCACCCCGGTTCCACAGGGATGGACGTTCCCGTGCTAGTGACCCTTCTGACCCTCGCTCTACGTATCTCTTCATCTGGCTGTTCTTCTGCAGCCTTTACAATAAACTGGTAGATATTAGAACATGTTTCTCTGAGTTCTGTGAGCTGCTCTAGCAAATTAAGAGAACCCAAAGGTGGGGTCCTGGGAACCTCCAGTTTATAGCCAGGGGGTCAGAAGCAGAAGTAGCAACCTTGACTTGCATTTGGTGTCTGCAGAGGGGCTGTCTTGTGGGACCAGCCCTTCACCCGTGGGTTCTAGTGATATTTCCACATAGACAGGGTCAGAATGGGGTTAAATTTGTAGGACACCCAGACTGGGTCCACCAAGAAATGGAGGAAAAAAAAAAAAAATCAGGCTACCTTACAGTCCCAATGTCATTTATGAACTTAACCCTTTCTTCGCTGGTATAAAATCCACTTTTTCGAAAAGTTTTATTTATTCAGGCAAACTCTACACCCCACGGGGGGCCAACACACAACCCTGAGATCGAGAGTCATGTGCTCTTCTGACTGAGCCAGCCAGGCACCTATAAAATCCACTTTTAACACAGGCATAGCCTTTCAAGTCTGCCCCATGGACCTGTCCCACTCATGTCTAGGACCGAACTGCCTTTTGTTCTGCTTCTTCCTACCATTACTTTTGTATTTCAGAATTTTCTGGCTGTTTTGCTTCTCATAAGAATTTTGACATTGCTTCCTAATGATCCTCAACATAAAGTCAATATTTTCCTTGGAATCACCTTACAGGAATATTTATTAGGGAGAATAGATGACATTTAATATTAAGTGTCCCTACCCAAGAACAGGGTGTGCTTCCCACTTGTTCAATTTTCTGCTGCACCATTTTGAAATGTCCAGTCAGGCAGCGTCTGGTGCTCCTGGGAGCAGTCATAGCCTGAGGGTGCCCCGTTGCTCGGTGGGGGCGGGCCGCACAGCTCCTCAGGATCAGGGGATCTGCCTGATTGGACGACTGCAAGTGAGAAAAGGGCAGCGTGCCATTTTCCTCTCTTCTCTGAGCCTGTCCCAGTAGCCACCTCTTCTCTGTTGCTGTGACTTGCAACATTTGTGGTTTAATCAAGCCTCCTCTTCACAGAAGCATCTGGAGATAAAACCTGATAACTGCCTTGGGAAGGAAGTCAAGTCTTGTCTTCCCTGACCATAGATACTTAGGACTCAGCACAGGGGAGTCAGGGGACCCTTTGGCTTGGGCCACTAGTCACCAAAGGCCTCAAATGTACACGTCTCACCCTGTCATCATTTGAGGTGAGTCACAGAGGCACAGTGAGACAACTAAAAGAAGATAGTCTTTAAAAACTTAATTGTGAGTCCCATTACCACACCTCATGCCAGCCAGGCACTCTAAATTTAATATAAATCACGTACCTGATTTGTGATTAGCAGCGCTATATTGTAGGACATTGACATCTATAAAGGAATGCTTAAAAAAAATTAAGCCTACATATTTTGAATGACACATAGATATCACTCAAATAATAATTGGTATAATGCTTTGTGTTTCATCAAAACCTTTAAAGTCCTATCACTTTACCACCCAAATTCTGAATCTTATGATAGAAATACTTCAAGTACTGTGCATTTTATATACAGAGAAATAAAGCAATAATATATTATCTTATATTTTAGGGTTAAAATAAAAATTAAACATATGCCATAATTTCTGCAGTTCCGTGAGGGCATAACTTCATTGTTTCCAGATGTTGGCAGCCTCCAAAATGGCAGGTGTCCCAGGATTCTCTTGAGGGTAGCAAGGCCTGTCAGTGCAGCATCTCACCTCAGGGACCCTGGGCTTAGGAAAATCAGGGGTTAAGCCCCGTCTTACTCACATAACAATTTCCTTCCGTGTCTGCTCCAACATCATGTACTGAGTCCACTCCTGTTGGGATTCATATGTCTTAGACTGATCCACGATCTTTTGGAACATCGTCCTTTTCCTGTAAAACACACCAGTTCGTTAAAGGAGCTCATCTTGGAATAATGCAACCTCCAGGCTTCTAACACTGTCTGTTTCAGACCGAGGCTTCTGAAAACAACATAATTAACAAAACAAAGTGGAAAGAACAGAGGCCTGGGAGTGAAGACCTAGGTTCTAACCCAAACTCTGTTTCCAGCGTGTCACCTGATCTTACTTAGCCAATCTCTTCCCCTGGACTTCAGTGTCTCATGGATACAGTGGGGGGTAAGACTGTCTAACTTCCAGGGTCGTAGTGAGAATTACTGTTCCATAGCATAAGAGACAGTGCACAGAACATATTAAATCATTGGCTCTATGGTGTTTATTATTATAGTCATTATTATGGTTATTCTTGTTCTTAAAATGAAAAGAAATACCAACTTGAAATACAGGGCGAGGTCTGTGGCAATGATTGCTATGTCCATCATGTGGATGGCGTGCTCGTGCTGTCTGCGATTGAGGTTTTGAAAGATATTCAGGCTCTAGAGAGAAAACCGTAGAAGAGACGCAAGAAGTGATGTTGGCAGGAGAGCCATGCAACTACTGATGATGACCCCCGATGGTGGGAGAGGTGGCCCAGGCCGATGGGAAGAGCGCCGCCTGGCCACAGGCAGGCTTCTAGTGAGATGGGGGCTCCCAGCAGGCAATGTGGAGGGGCCCCACCCATCCTACCTCATCTCTCAGCAACGTTTTGCCGAACTCCAAGTGGTGTCTTTCCAAGATGGAGGACCCATGGAGCTTGGCTAGTGGATTCTGGGATCTGAATGGGAGACACACACATAAACACACACACACACACACACACACACACACACACACACACACATAATCAGCATGGAATGGCCAAGGTGGAGGTTACAGATATCATCTAGTCCTGCCCCCTCCTAATTCTGCAGGCAGAGAGGCTGATGGCCAGCACTGAGAAGGAGCTTATCACGTGGTGAGGGAGTGGGAAAGAAGACTCGACATCGGGTCCCCTGACTCTCAGGCTTTAGCTTTCTCCACAGCTGATTCCGAGCCTCTCTGGCCTCATGGACTCCTTAGAGAGGCTGTTGAATAGTGTGTGCCCCAAAGGAACACACACACACACACACACACACACACAATGACACAGGCAATTTAAAGATTTCTGGGTTCCCTGTCGTCATCCGTGGACATTGGCCGCAGGCCATACTTAAAAGATCACAAGCTCTTGATGCAATCCTTGAGTCTCAGGAGAAGCCACTGAATTCCCACAGGCGGTGTGTTTATTCATGTCTCTATTCAATAAGTATGTGCCAAGCTCTGAGCTCAATACTTAGCTTCCCAGAAAGTAGAAACATGACCTCCAGCCTCAGAGCAGCATGTTCTAGGCTTTTTTATGACTCGTAGGCTGTGGGTCCTGGGCAGAGCCTCAGTTTCCTCCTCTGTAATATGAGTACAACACTAGTTCCTGTTCTACCCAGCAAGGACCATGTTTCAGAGGCTGTGTGGAGTATAAGCTCTGTGAGGACAGGGCCTATGTCTGTTCTGCTACCGTGGTACCTCCCTTGCCTAGCACAGGGCCTACCACACTTACGTTAGGAGCATTACAAATACAAGGGGAATGAATGAACCAGTGTCAGTTACTAACATTTGGCTTAAAGTCATTCAGCAGAGAGGGAGGGAGGAGAGGGAGGGGTTTCATATATTGTTGCTAATAACCATAAACTTAATTACCATAAACTTAATGGCTGAAAACAGTAAAGATTTATTATCTTATAGCTCTAGAGTTCAGAGTCTAAAGCAGGTCCGCAGAGCTGCTTTCCTTCTTGAGGCTCTAGGGGACAATCCATTCCCTCGGCTCCTAGCTTCTAGAGGCCACCTTTCTTCCTTGGCTTGTGGCCCATCCTTCATCTTCAAACCCAGCAGTGTGGTATCCTCTCTCCTCTCTGACCTCTCACTTCCCTCTTAGAAGGACCCTTCTAACTATGTGGGGCCCACTTGGATAACCCAGAATAATCCCTGTATTTCAAGATCTCTAAATCTCTAAAGATCTGCAAAGTCCCTTTTGATTATCAGGCAACACATTTCCAGGCTCCAGGCATGGTGACATGGCTATATTTGGGGGTCATTATTCTGTCTGTCACTGGAGTTTACTCAGACCCACAGGGCAGGAGGAAGTAGGAAGCTGTGGACAGTGGGACTTTCCCTTGGCTGGTGAATCTGCCTGAGAGCCTTTCAGATCTGGGTAATGAATCCTGGGAGCGGGAGGCAGACAGGAGGGACAGGAAGGGCCGACTCACTTCATCTGGTAGAGGTTGTTAGTGCCTCTGTGGTCAATGTCATGGCAGAAGGCAGCAGTGACCATGGCCAAGGCCTCTAGGTCCGTGAAGTAGCGCTTCAGCTTTCCGGTCTGGAAGAGCAATCAGGTGCCACTCACTCCTTTCTTGCAGGGGTTGGAAGCAGAACAGGTGTGAGGGGGAGGGCCTGGAAACCCAGTTCTGACCTTGGCTCTATCCCGGGCATAAGAGTGTGACCAGATGTTGACATGGGACTGGGGCGCTTTCAAGGATATGGGACTTTCCGTACTAGAACTGGAACAGTCCCAGGCAGACAGGGATGGTTGGTCACCCTAGTCCTGAGAGATCTTAACTGGTCCAGTCTCCCTCAGTATCCCAGTCTACATACTGGAGGTAGAGGGCACTGGACTAGGTGATGGTTAAAAAGTTGTAGCAGTCAGGTTTTAGGATCTGGAGGGGTTTTGAACATGCCCAGACTGGCAAAGCAAACCCTACACTGGTTTGAGCACAGCCCAGAAGAATCTTCCCCTGAGCTTCCTTCAAATACTTAGGGTAGTCAAGTTCATGGAGATAGAAAGGGGAAAGTGGTCACCAGGGCTGGAGAGAAAGGAACTGGGAATTGTTTAATGGGGACAGAGTTTCTATTTGGAAAGATAAAAAAGTTCTAGGGGCAGATAGTAGTGAGGGTAGCACAACACGGTGAATGTCTTAAAACCCCTGACACTTGGGGTGCCTGGGTGGCTCAGTGGGTTAAAGCTTTTGCCTTTGGCTCAGGTCATGATCCCAGGGTCCTGGGATCGAGCCCCACTTCGGGCTGTCTGCTCAGGATGGGGCCTGCTTCCTCCTCTATCTCTGCCTGCCTCTCTGCCTACTTGTGATCTCTGTCAAATAAATAAATAAAATCTTAAAAAAAAAAAAAACCTGACACCTAAAAACCGTTAAAATGGTAGGTCTTCTGTGTTGTATATTTAACCACAATGAAAAATTAAACATATGGAGAATGTGATTGATACAGCTTCTCAAATGAAGAAAGCATGTTTTACGGTATTACTATTCATTTGGTTGTAAACAAAACACACTGTGTCTGTGTAAAAATATGTCTCGAAGTTTCTAGAAGAGGATTTGGAAGGAGTCATGCGGTGGTTATTTCTAAGTAACCGCACTGGGCTTGGGGGGAGCCTGCAGCTTTCCTTCACTTTTTATTTTACACAATTCTCTCCTCGGAATTCATGTATGCTAAACGTGCACTCCTGTTGTGTCTTTTCTTTTCTTTTCTTTTCTTTTTTAAGCACTGAAGACAGCAAAGCCCCTGCTTCCGGGTGGAGGTGGAGAGGTCTTCTGGCATGGCCTGAGCACCCCCGCCATCCCCCCTCTTCCACGCCGCCGCCCCAGCTGCGTCCACCCCCTACTCCAGCCGTACCACCAGCAAGGAGAACATGGTCTGCCCCACGTTGAAGCCGTGCCGCCAGTTGTGGTAAGTGATTCTGCGGTAGCCCTTGCTCAGTGAGTACATGAACCGCACCAGGGCCTGCAAACACGGGCACAGGGGTGGGGGGTGAGGCCTGGGGCCCTGCGTCCTAAGGGAGGCCCTCCCCATCCCCTCCACGGGCCCCAGCCAGCCAGCAATGCGGGGAGAGTACTTTGCAAATGGCTGAATACTAGCAAAATGGACGTTGTTAGGAAACCAGGTGCACATGTGCCCCCCACTTACTCCACTAAATGGAGCTTCATCAGTGTTTCCCAAACTCTGCCCTGGAGAGCTCCCAGGGAGGAAAACAAAAGGGGGTCTTTAACTTGGTGGTTCTCCAACGTGAGTGCCCATCAGAATCACTCAGAGGGCTCTTTCAAACACACACTTCCTGAGTCATTAGAGCTGGGAGAATTTCATGTGTGTGTGTGTTTATGTCTCTCTGTGTGTGTGCGCCCAAGAGAGAATTAGTGCTTCTGATACATTGACACATGGTGCTGATGTGGTCTGAGGCAGCACTTTGAGAACCGCTGCTTTAATCAAACAAGTCTGGGAAATTCTGAGCTCAGCCCCCACCCCCACCCCAGCACTCCCTTGCCCGTCCCTCTCCAGGCCCCTAGATTCAAAGCACACTATTAGGAATTCTGCAGGGGAAGAGACCTGTTTAAAATGATGTCACCCACATTTCCCACACTCGTTTCAATATTGGTTCCCATGGATGCCTTCGGAACTCAGCACCTCACAAGCCACCTTGAGAAGCCAGTGAGCTGGGAACAGCACAGTTCAGAGGAACTGTGTGTCTCTTTTCTGATAAATGAGTCACTGCGCAGTGTGACTAATGCTTTATATCCTCAAAGCTGAGGGTGCACTGTTTACAGATTGAGCTGGGAAAAAAAAAAAAAAAAAAAAGGAAGCAAGCAAGAAGAAAAAAGGAAATGGAAGGGGTTTCTTTTGCCCTTACCTCCTGAGGGATGTGAAATTTATCCACCACTTTGAGCTCATAGTACATCTGTATCCCACATTTCACCAGCTCCAGTTCCGTGAGGGGCAAATCGCTGAAGTGGAACTTATTGATTTCGTATTTCTCTGCATCTGGCAGCTCTCCTTGCTGTGTAAGGAGGGGAGTCCTGGGGTTGGAGCACATGAAGTGTGCATGGGTCTCCCCCCGGCAGCCCCCAGCCCTGTCCCCATCCCAGGATCAGAGCAGGGTGACAAGGGGCGTGCTTGGCAGAGGCAGGGCCCCCCCACCCTGCCCTGCGCATGCTCAAGGTGCACCTTGCGTGTGTTCTGCCCTGCTCACCAGGATCTCAGCAAGTTCCTCTTCCTCGCATTCCCACGGCTCCTTCCCATACACCTCTCTGGTTTTCTGCCAGCGCCCAAAATAGCAGAGAGAAACAAAATCAGTTAGTACATCTGAGGTCTAAATATGCCTCGACTTTTCCATTTCCATTCTCCTCCTTCCTCCAAAGCGCTTGCAGCGGGAGCCACCAACTCAGAGAAGCTGCCCTTCACCATCCAGTGATGGGCAAATTCAAACTCCTGGGCATTGGGCAGTGGGGACCTGCCTGCATGTTCGAGCTCTGCCACTTACCAGCAGAGCTACTTAACACCTTCGGTCCTCCATTTCCTCACCTGTAAAATGGAAATAATGAAAGTACTTAAGACTAGACTTATGCCAAGTCATTTTGAAAAAACATGTATACAGCTAGATGGACTAATGCATGTTAAGTCCCCAGGGCAGTGCTTGGCACATAGTAAACACTAGAGTTAAATAACGTTGTTGCTGATATTCTTATTGTTATTATTACGGACTGGGGAGTCAGAAGGTCTTGCTCATGGTCCTCTCACTTCCTCTCACTTACTGTGCGACTGAGGCAAGTTTCTTCCTTCTCTAGGCCTATTGCACTGTGCACATGCCAGAGGAGGGGGACCTGGACTCAGTTACTTGCTTCTGATTTCTTGACCCAGAGCATAGCCTTCTCACTGCTCACTGGTGCACTGAGGTTCTGCTTCCAGGGGGCCCATATATCCATCATTTGGCCAGAATCACGGACTGAGACAAGCAAACCGTGAGTCAGTTTATCCAAACTAGATGATTTCTCCTCTGACTTTATCAGTGATTGGTATGAAATGATCGAATTTGTTGTGATATCTTCCCAGCTTAAGAAGTCACTTCTGAAAATATTGGCCTGTATTGTTTCAACTTGTGAGGTCTATAAGCAAGGTCTTGGGAGCTCAGCTGGGTATCTTATCCAATGCCATTTGGCTAACTCAATTGACTTCTAAGATCATGATCTCTTTGAGAACCAAATCCAAGGAATAATGAGTCACTAATTGCCACATATCCTTCAAAATATCTCATCCAGGTAGGTAGGACTCTTCTCTATAGCATCCCTGATAAATGATCATCCAGCCTCTACTTGGATACCTCTCTTGACAGGGTGCTCACTACCTCAGGAGGCAGCTCTTTCATAAGAGGAGTAGAGAATTTACTCATTATCCTGATAAAGGTTAAGTGAGACCTATTTAATAAGCCAGGTGATTAGGGGGCCAGTTACTTCCCCCTTTTGGACCTCAGTTTCTTCGTGTCTCTAAAGGGATAGAAGCCCTTACCCTTCCCACCTTAATGCGTTTGTTGTTGTGAGCATCAAAAAATACCCTAAATGTGAAATTGCCTTATAAACCGTAAAGTGATGAAACTATGTGAGGACTCACTACTAACCTCTAACTCCTTCCATCCTACTTCTTTGCTCACCAAACTCCTCTGTGATCCAACTCCTTTCTAAGTGAGCTGACCCCATGGAGGGAGTCTCTGAGAAGCTGGCAGTGTTCATGGGCTGTCAGAAAGAGCGTTCTCTCAGTGTCAGGGCTGTGGTTGGGTGACTCCCTCTCTACTACCAAGTCAACCCTCGGCACAGTGAAAAACAGAGTTTCCAGAGCCGTTAAGCCAACATCTGGCCCCACGACTGAGGTGGCATGTGCAAGGGACAGCTGTCGCCCAGCCATACGGATCAGCCATATGGGATCCATATGACTCATTGGTACTCGTGGATCCATCCATCCATCCGCTGACTGCGAGGGGCCCGGAGCATCCCCGTGCAAGGCCAGCCCACCCACCTCTGCCTTCATGGAGCTTGACTATTGCCCTGGTCACATTCCCGGGGCACCGCTTCCGCTAGAGCAGAAACATAGAGAAGAACTTCACCCACCAGGATTTTCTGGATTTCTTCATTGTCACACTTCACGTGATATTTGACCATGTCCTGGAAGATATCCTTCCTGTTTTCCAGTTTGTTCATTGACTCATAGGTATCAGGGTTTAAGACAGACCAGCCCAGAAATTGAGCCAAAGACTGAAGGGAAAGAAAACAAGAATCAGAGGCAGAACATCCTGGTTTGATCCTGCCTCTGTGACTTAGGGCAAGACTCTAGGGTTCCGTTTCCTCATCTGTAAGGTGGGTTCGATCAGGGGGTTGCTGCTCTCCTTGGAAGAGGTGTTTGAGGACGAAGACTGAACACTGGGTGGGAATCCACTTTAAAATAAAGCACCAACATGCAAAGCAACATTCTTATGGGTGATAACTTCACCCAAGTGTGTGTACCCACGTGGGCACAGGAGGCCTACGGGAACTCTGTACATTCTGTTCATTTTTGCCATGATCCTAAAAATGCTAAAAGGTAAAGCTAATTGATCAAAATTTGTTTTAAAGGGAGTGTGAATTTCTCTGACAGCACATGGCAGTGCAGAAGTGGAAGCCAAGAGAGCAGACATTGAGGCTGAGTCGGGGGCGTGCCGACAAGGTGAGCTCCCCACCCCACCCCAGGTGAACCCCCCTCACCCCTCTTGCTGCAACAAGCCCTCCCCGCAACCCAGCCACGAAGGCCTCCTCCGGAGCCACACCTCCATGAGAGTCTCGTCCATCTCATCAAAGGGCTTCCCATCTTTGCGATTGTAAAACGTGGCCACCCCCACGATTTCTTCCTTCTTGTTCACAATTGGCATAGACAGGACATTCTTAATCATCCATCCAGACTCATCCAGAGGCTCTTTCTACAAGAGAAGCCAGAGAAGGTTACAAATCGGTTATTGTTCAGAGGCCCTTTCATTCGGAAGTCGGGATAGAACTGGCCTTAGAAACAGCAGTCAGAGAAGGACTCGGGAACAACCACCGTCGGCTTGTTACCCACACCACAGGCAGCGACAGATGGGGTGCAGAGGGGTCCTGATGAGTTTAAAGACCCGATAGTTCACGGGCCTCTGTGCGTCAAAACTGTCAGACTTTCTGCCCTGCCCGCTATTTAGGTCTATTTAGAAAGCACCTGTGCTTGCCAGATAATATTTACAATATGAAAACTGCAAAACAACTAGGGATTCTCTGGGTAGGTGGTAAGCAAGCCTATCAAACCAGATTGTAGCCATGTCAACAAAACCTTTGGCTTGAGGACCGGCTCTGTGCCTTGTTGTTCACCTGCCTGAGCTGGCACGAGCTTAAGGTAACCTGGAGAGTTTCACCGTCCTCTGATGGGTCACCGTCTCCCATTCACTGTGTCTCTCAAAAGCCACCAGGTGCTGGGATATGCTTAATAGAGCCACCATTAAACATCTTGTTTGTCTCTTGACTTTTTTCTTTTTTTTTAAGATTTTATTTATTTATTTGGCAGAGAAAGAGAGAGCACAAGCAGGGGGAGTGGCAGGCAGAGGGAGAGGGAGAAGCCGGGTCCCCACCGAGCAGGGAGCCCGATCCCAGGACCCTGGGCTCATGATCTGAGCTGAAGGCAGATGCTTAACCAACTGAGCCAGTCGGGCGCCCCTGTCTCTTGACTCTTGGTGTGACTTCCTGTGATACTTTTGACCTGTCAGTGGGCCTCAGCTGTCTCAGCCCAGATGGGGGTGGTAGCAAGAAGCTGTGCCTCATGGAGTGACTGAGACAAGAGCGGTGAAATCTCTTGGTCAGTTGTAGGGTGGCCCTTTGTGAGCCATTTACCATCTGTCTGAGCCTCTCATTTTATCATTTATAACATGGGAATGACTGGACTAGGTCATTTCTAGACTCTCTTCTCATGAACTGGTAAATATTAAACATTTTACAATGTGCAAGGAACCGAACTAGAAACTGAAAAAACTGAGGCAAAGTAGATACAAAGGTTATCCTCAGGTTGTTCATAATCTGGCAGGTAAGCAAGCAACTGGAGTTTCTTATGGTTCTGGGGGAGCCAGAGAGGGAAGGAAATCAAGGAAGGCTTCCTGTACTTGGAATCCTCCCACTTGAAAGTTACAAGATTCTTTTTTTTTTTTAAAGATTTTATTTATTTATTTGACAGAGATCATAAGTAGGCAGAGAGGCAGGCAGAGAGAGAGGAAGGGAAGCAAGCTCCCCAGTGAGCAGGGAGCCCAATGCGGGGCTCGATCCCAGGACCCTGAGATCATGACCTGAGCCGAAGGCAGAGGCTTTAACCAACTGTGCCACCCAGGTGCCCCAGTTCCAAGATTCTTAAGGTGGTGAGATGACGATGATAATGATGATGATGACGATGATGTTGATGATGATGATAATAATGATGGTGATCCTTTCATGAACACTGGAAGCCAGTACCTGGTGGGAAAGTGACTCCAGGAGGATGCAGATTACAGCCCAAGAACAAGGGGCTGTTGGTCAGGAAACATGAGTTCCAGGTCTGCCTTTTCCCAAGTCTCCGCCTAACCTTCAGTGAGCCCCTTCCTTCTAAAGGCCATGATAAGGAAACAGGTTTTATTGAAAGCCAAACAAGAAAGGATTCAAGGTTTTTAAGCAGAGAAGTTACTGTACACAGCCTGAGTTTCGAAAAATTACTCAGGCCACTTTGTAGAGGATGAGTCGGAGGAAGAAGCCTAGAATCTAAAAACGAGATCAGATTTGATGCTTTAATGTGGGTAAACTGAACTAATTGGGTAGAGATCAAGTTCAGTGCGGTTTTTATCAGGTTAGCAACTCTCAGCAACAATTTGGGCTCCTCACGTGGAAATGAGCAAAATCCCAACACAAGACATACAACTCTAACTCTGGAAGGATATTCTTGCTACATTCTTTCATGAGGTTCTTCAAGGACTAAAAAAAAAAAAAAAAAATTCACTAATTTTTAAGAGTCATTTTAATTTTCTTCTTAATTATTTCCTGATTGCTAATGCCTTGTTTTTCTTCCATCTGGTGTGCTACACTCAACAAATATTGATTGGGCACCTACAGCTAGAAATGTTAAGAAAGATAAGGTCCAACTGTTGACCTATATTTTCCTTTACTGAGGAATTAATCTGGAAGCAAAGAAGGGTAATAAGAGATAAAGTAAGGGGACTATAGTACGGGGAACTAATTCCCCAGCAGGACCCTCCAGGCCATGTGTCATCTGTCCTCTCCAGGTATCATCTGACTTTGGTCTACTTCTCTAGAATCTGCTCCTACCACTCTCCACACTATCTCTCACTCAGATTCATTGGTCTACTCTGGGTCCTTCCAACAAGCTCTCTCTTTCCTATAGTCTTCTCCCCTTTTTTTCCTGCCTAAACATAATTTCTCAGGGACACATTCTTTGATTCCTTCCAGATTAACTCAGGTCCCTGGAAAGATTCCTTCCTCTATCCCTCTGTCCTTCTCTGACCAGCACTCCATGGCCTTTCTCCCCATACAGTCATAAGCCCCCTGAGATAGAGACCACGTCTGTCTGGTCCACCATTGCAGCCAGTGTAGACTGTGTCAGTTGCTGGCACAGAGGATGCCCTCCATAAACATGTGTAAAAAAAGACAGACAAAAATCATATGGAGTGGTAAACAATATACCATGAAAATCCCAAGGAGAGGGAAATGATATTAGCCAGAGGAAACAGACTAAGACTTCATAAAAGTTTCATAGCATTTGAGCTTGTACTAAAGAGCAGAGAGTATTTGGGCAGGACCAGATGGTTCGGGGGTAGGGCAACAGCATAAGCAAAAGTCCGGAGGCCAGAAAGCAAAACATGTGAACATTAAAACCAAATGGGACCTTGAAATTTACCAAAGTAACTCCCTCCCTGCTTCCATGGGCATATGACTTTTTTCTATCCATTTTTCACTTTGTTGAGACTGCTTCCCAACAAACAGATGGACTTTAATGTGTTTGAACCCTCTCTGGGGGGAAAAAATATCAGGTGACTGAGACCAAACAAGTAATGACTTACCTGGAATGCAAAGAAGTCCTCTGCAGGGGCGTTCATGATATTGCAAATCTGAAAGCGGTGAAGAGGAATACTGAAGCCGTGATTAGACTCGATAGCATACCCAGTGAGCCCTGCGTGCTATCTTCAGAAACACTATGTCCTTGCCCAAGGCGTTCACATTCTTTTCCTCAGGTAGACATGCTTAAGATGGTTTTCAATGATTAAGTGAGTCTACTGGACAGAAAAGCTACCTTATAAACATTATTTCTTGCCATTTGCTTCACTCCTTAGTCATTTCTAAGCTTTGAAAAAATGGAGGCTACAATTTGTCATTTTTAATTGCTATATTGTATCTCATTTTGTTGTGTCTTTTGTTGACTATTTGGGTTGTATCCAATTTTCGTCATTATTAGTGTAAATAATGCCACTCTAAGCATCTTTAAATCAATTACATTTAGGTTTGGTATTGCTTGTTTTTTAAGGAAGGAGTTTTTTCTTGGGGTATAAACTCCAAAATAGAATGAGAAATAAAAGGTATTACAGCTCTGGTTTTATATTGCAAGATTCCTCTCCTAAAAACTGAACCAGTATACCCTATCATACATATAGGACTTACCTGATCACTCCAGGGCACTGCCCACGGGGTCACTGTGTACAGTTGCATAGTGTGTGTACTGCACAAAAAGCATCTCACTGAAGGGCTGATGGGGAGCTGAAATACAGCCTGTTCTTGACTTGCAGAACCAGGATCCCAGTCTTTCTCTTTTGGTCCATGAGAGCGGTACTTTTTTCTAGTTCTCAAAAAGGCACCCTATGGGCTTGCAGTAACCCTGACTGTCTCATTGGCCCTGACCATCCTGTGGTCTCAGGCGGTGAGCTGTCTTTGCTCCTGTTCCAGAACTGCTCACCTACTGCACCATCCCTCTGGCCTATCTTTGGACCAGTTCCATCAGTTGCCATTGTTCCCTTCTGATATCTGCAATGTCTCTGAGGGCTCTTTGACCTCAGCCATGAGCTTGCTTGAGTCTCTCCCATCCTGGAAAATGAAATCATCTCTGGACCCAAACATGGTCCCACTAGCAACCATCCAGGCTTTCTCCTCTGCTTCTCTTTTGCGATTTTCTACCTCCTCATTACCCAGCCACACCTCGGCAGACCACATGCTGGTCTCCACCTCACCTCACCACCAAATCTGCTCTCTGTTTGGGATCTAATTGATCTAATTGCCAATGATCTGATTGCCAAACTCAATAGGGTTTTCAGTTCTTATCTAGATATCTCTGAGCCCTCCTTCTATTCTTCTCTCACATACTTCTCTTTCTCTACCCAATCTTTAAACGTTGGCATCTAACAATATCGCACCCCAGGTCCCTCTCACTCTCCCTGGTGACTTCATTCACACAGAGTTTCAAGTACCCTCTAGTCCCGATGTCTTCCAAATCCCCATCTCCGTCCCTCCTCTCTCTCCACACCTCCAGAGTCATCTCTTTATCTGCCTACTGGACATTTGCTGTCAAAAAATGTCTTAGGGTCACCTTGTCTGAGACTGACCTCCTCATCTCGCAGCCAAAGCCGGTGTCAGCTCTATTCATCCAAGCCAGAAGCCCAAAATGGGCTCTGATTCTTCTTTCTCTCCACTCTCTGCTCACAATCGCAAAGTTCTGTCCCTTTTACCCTCCTGGGGTTAGATCTGATCCCTGATCTCCCTCTCTTCATCTCATCTCTGTCAGACTTGTGTGAGTATCACGTGAGCAAGTATATTTACCGTGTCGCTCATAGGCACTCAATGGCTGTTTGCCATAATGATAGTACTCTTCACTGCCTGTTCCTTTGTTGAGATGCTTGTAAGGATGTACTTTTTGCTCTGCCCCTTAATCCCTTCAGATCTCTCAGAGTTATCTTTTTAAAAAGAAAACGGACTCTGCCAATCTCCTGCTTAAAAACTCTTTGCCTATAGATTAAAGTCCCACCCCTGGGCCCTGGGATCCAAGGCCATCGTTATCTGGCGCTCCCCTTCCCCTCAAGCCTCATCTCTTGACCTCTTCCTGTCTCAAAGCTAATATTCCAGCAACACTGGACTGCACGCCCCATGCCATTCAAACCTCTAGGCCTGGTTTGCTCAAGTTGTTGCCTCCACCAGGAATCCCCTTTCCTGCTCCCACCAGCCTAGTACCTATTTACTTAATACTCAACTAAGACCAACACTCTCGGAAGAAAAGCCTGACTTAGATGCCTCCTACTCTGTGTTCCAAGAATATGCCATGTATATCTCTCTTGTACCCTTATCACATTGGAGTATAAGACTCTGTTTAAAATATCTCCCCATTTGATTATGAGCTTCAGAACAGAGAGTGTATCTGATGCATCTATCTTTCTATTCACAGAGCCAATTACAGTGCCTGGTACCTACAAAAGCTTCACTATATAAACTTCTTGCTACGTGAGCTGCATTGAGTAGTGTGTGCCTGGAGAAGGATAAAGGGGTGATCAGGCCCAAATATGGGGGTGATGTGCAGCTAACAGACAAGACCCTTCTCTCTAGGGCAGGGGATGCATACTCCATTTTTTACCTTGAGTGGGTGGGGCATGGTGGGAGAGGGAAATTTGAGCTCTGCTGTACATGGTACAGCTGGGAACATGGCCGGGATGAGGGATAGGGAGTGGCAACTAAGTCTTTGGAATGAGAGGCCGGGACTTAGTCTGTGGTAAGCCTCGAAGACCAGTCTGCCACGCTTTTGCCCCTGACATATGAGCAAGTATCTTATCCGTAAGACAAGTTGTCAGTAAGACTAAGCAACTTCCCATCTAAGGATTATTTTTCTGTGTATTTCACATTTCCTCTAATGTCAATTCTCTGTCCATGTCCTTGGACCAAGTGTCAAGTGAGTTGAGAAACGAGAGAATCAGGCTTTTAGAGATCCACACTTCCCATAGTGTTTCCCGCTCTCTCGATCTGAAATCCTTTTACTCTTCCAACTGGTCCAAGACTCTCCCCCTTCCAAGTTGTATTACTTACCAGGCCATTCTGGGCAACATAAGTGGGCAGACCACTTACTAAAGCCCAATGATCAGGAGGTGGATTCCTGTAAAGGCCAAAGACAACTGGTAACTTTTCATATAGGGACAGCTGGACTAAAACCTTGAATCTAGGTCTTTGCCCCCGTCTACTCTCTCTTGGCTCTCAACTCCTGCTTCTAAACACTATGCCTGAAGGAGGCCCAAATCTTCTGTAAGCATCTTAATGTTTCAAATTTAGAAAAGGAAAAAAAAGCATGGTGAATACATTTTATGACGGCACACTGAGTTTGATTTTCTAAGCGAAGGGACAACATTCATTCAGCCATTGTCATTGATTGCTGAGCAAAAGCAGACACAATCCTTTCCCTCCATTAATACTAATATGAGAGAGGTAGCTTAATTCCACAGAGAGAGAGAGAGAGAGAGAGAGGAAAGACATCTACGGTGAACTCCAACAACATACTGAGCACTAAGCTGGGGCTTTACATATTTATTCGCCCCTCACAATAATAGTACAATTTTTGATATTATTATCTTTTATTTATTGTAAGATTATACTTGGTTTTTGTGAGAAAAGATAGAAATGTGGAAAAATGCATTAAGATCTTCATGAACCATTCATTTGTCTTTTTCTATGTTATTAATTTCTTGGCTTATATTTATTCTTTTCTTTGGGCTTTTTTTTTTTTTTCAGTTTGTGGTTAATTTCTTGAGATGTTGTGATGGTAGACAGCTCCTATCTGCCCCTCCAGATCCATTCTCGCACCCTCTCCTACCCGTCTGTATGGACTACATCAATGGGGCCTTTGGCCTTCTAGCTTTCCTAGTTGCCTATGAAGATTATTCTAATTAGTATTTTGTTATTGGTTTCTAGGATACTTACGTTGTGATCAGGGGACATTCCAAATATTATTTCAGTCTTTTGAAATATATGAAGTTTACTCTGTGGCCCATTGTATCACCAATTATTATAAGTGTTGTATGTATGCTTAAAAAGACTGAGTGTCGGGGCGCCTGGGTGGCTCAGTGGGTTAAAGCCTCTGCCTTCGGCTCGGGTCGTGATCCCGGGGTCCTGGGATCGAGCCCCACGTCGGGCTCTCTGCTCTGCAGGAAGCCTGCTTCCTCCCCCATCTCTCTCTGCCTGCCTCTCTGCCTACTTGTGATGTCTCTCTCTCTCTGTCAAATAAATAAAATCTTAAAAAAAAAAAAGACTGAGTGTCCTCTGGTTTGGGGGATGGGGTGCCATAGTCTCTCTATAGCTATTAGATTAAGTTTAATTGTGTTATTCAAATATTCTATATTCTGTTTTAGTCTGCTCCTCCTATCAACTAGCAAACATGGATCTGCCTATATCTTATATTGCCATCAGCTTTTGCCTTTTTTTTTTTTTGAGGCCGTGTTATGAAGTGTATACAAATTTAGAATTGTAATATCTTCCTGTAAAGCCAGGTGAATTAACCCCCCCCCTTTTTTTTTTCAGGATCGTGCAGGTTTAATACAAAGTTGTGCTGGGAAGTACATCTCAGTGGGAAGGCTCTAGGGGTTTGCTCAGAAGTATAAGTCAACATGAGAGTCACAAGGTTGTCCCATGCAAAATCTGTCTGTTTTGATGCTTTGTTTTGCTAGCAACGTGAGCTCAAAATGTTGACTCACAAAGTTTCTGCTTATCCTAGATTCTCTTTTTTTTTTAATTTTATTTTTTATAAACATATAATATATTTTTATCCCCAGGGGTACAGGTCTGTGAATCGCCAGGTTTACACACTTCACAGCACTCACCATAGCACATACCCTCCCCAATGTCCATAACCCCACCCCCCCTCTCCCAACCCCCCCTCCCCCCATCAACCCTCAGTTTGTTTTGTGAGATTAAGAGTCACTTCTGGTTTGTCTCCCTCCCAATCCCATCTTGTTTCATTTACTCTTCTCCTACCCCCTTAACCCCCCATGTTGCATCTCCTATCCCTCATATCAGGGAGATCATATGATAGTTGTCTTTCTCCGATTGACTTATTTCGCTAAGCATGATACCCTCTAGTTCCATCCACGTCGTCGCAAATGGCAAGATTTCATTTATTTTGATGGCTGCATAGTATTCCATTATGTATATTTACCACTTCTTTATCCATTCATCTGTTGATGGACATCTAGGTTCTTTCCATAGTTTGGCTATTGTAGACATTGCTGCTATAAACATTCGGGTGCACATGCCCCTTCGGATCACTACATTTCTATCTTTAGGGTAAATACCCAGTAGTGCAATTGCTGGGTCATAGGGTAGTTCTATTTTCAACATTTTGAGGAACCTCCATGCTGTTTTCCAGAGTTTAACCCCTTTATTATTAAGAAGTGACTGTATCTCTACTTGTGTTCTTTGTCATATTGTCTAATTTTATCTGATATTAATATAGTTATATTAGTTTTTTCTATTAGCATTTGCATGGTATACATATTTTTCATTCTTCTACTGTCAACCTCTCTGGATTCTTATCTTTTAGATGGGTCTCTTATGAAGAGGAGGCACAGTATTTCTTCATACCTAGAAAGTCAACTGTTCCTTGACAGATCATTTCCTACATGTAACTATAAGGATAAAATGCTGCCAGTTCATCTGTAACACAATGTTTTTTGAAGTTGTAATTATAACTCTATTAATAGCAAGAGCTCTTTTAGAGTATAGAAATAGATTTTTATATTCCACAATTTTCCTATATTTTTGTGCCATTCAAAGCAGCTTTTTGTTTCAGTGCTGCATTATGGTATATGATCTCTTCAAGTTACTTTAAAGAAAAAGATTATTTATCTGAGAAAGAGAGAGAGAGTGCAGAGAGGAGAGGCAGGGAGAGCACAGTAAAGGGAGAGGGAAAGTTTTAAGCAGGCTCTGAGCTGATCAAGGAGCCCCATGTGGGGCTCATGATCCTGAGATCACAACCTGAGCCGAAACCAAGAGTTGGAGGCTTAACTGACTGCTCCACCCAGATACCCCTCTTTAAGTTACTTTATATGGCAGTTAAATTCAATGTGGGTACAACCAAGAGTGGACACAACTCAGCTGAAGTCCTAACAATATGAATGGTCATGACCAAGTTCATGCGTAGACAGGCAATAATACCTACATCATGACTGCCATCTGGCTGACAGCGATCATACAGAGTCATTGATTCTATTCCAGAAGTGTCAAAACATAGAAAACTATGCATCTTAGAATCAATGAAATGTGATAGGTTTCTTTCTTTTCCAGGCTGACAATCTCTGCCATTTAACTGGCACATTTAGTGGATTTACATTTGAAGTAATTATCAATATATTTAGGTTTAGATATTACCTTAATGTCCACTTTTTATTTTTTCCACCTGCTCTATGTTCTTTCTAAACCTTACTTTGTCTTCTTTTGGTCTGACTAACCATTTATTTACCATTCAGATTTCCCCCCTCCTCGTTCAGATGGCATGTAGTTTGACGAGTCATTTACCAGAGTTTCGAATATTCTGGCTCTCACTCCTGGCCTATGAGAGGGTTAGAGTCTCTGCCCCCTTGAGGTTAGTTGCGGCCATGTACTGACTCTGGCCCATGAAATGTGAGAAGTGAAGAGCGCCACCTCTGGAGGGCTGTTTAAGAGTCACTGCATGCTTTGTCGTATTCTCGCTTCCCTCTGGCAAGATCTGAAATGGTGGCTGCTCTGTCTGCTGTGGTCCCTGCCTGGCTACAGCCCATACAAGATCCTCTGGCCACACCCACCAACCAGCAATTTACATGGAGTGGGATGATAAATAAATTCTTACTGTTTATACCACGTAGGTCTTAAGGTTTTGTACCATAATACAGCCTGGCCTATTTTAGCTGATAGAAAAATTGCTATCAGGAACAGGGTATTGCCGTAACAAAGAACCTAAAATAGGTGACGTTTCTTCAGGTCTGTGTGGAAGGTAGCAAAGTGAGTGTTATCAGAAGCTAGAAGGATGTGATGCTTGATGAACAATGGTAAAACACTGCAGAAAACTGTGACCTGTAGTAACTCATAACACAGATAAGGAGTTTAATAAACTTATATCTCTAGAAAAGAAGTTAGAATGGTTAAAGATTATGCATTTGACAAGGTTTAAAAAAAAAACATGGATGCCTCAGTGGATCAGTTGGTTAAGTGTCTGACTCTTGATCTCAGCTCAGGTCTTGATCTCAGGGTCATGAGTTTAAGCCCTGAGTTGAGCTCCGTGCTGGGTATGCAGCCTAACAAAAAAGGAAGAAAATAGGGAAGGAAGGAAAGAAGGAAGGAAGGAAGGAAGGAAATAAATGAGGGATAAGCTTAGAAAAGAATCAGTTTTCATGCAAAAAGGAATGAACAGAGAGAACCCAGAAGCTCAGGACCTTGAAGCAACTTCTCATCCCCAACTAGTTACAGATAAACCTGTGAACTGGGTTGTCTGTGTAATGGATTATTATCATTCAGTCTGGTGATGACCAAGATCAACTCCCGTTGTGGCCTTTCATACCCACTGTTTACAGATTCAGGTGACTCATGGTAAATCCCAGAGTCTGATTTTGGACTGGAGGTGTCTGGAATTCAGTTAAGAAACCCAGTTTCAAGACGAAACTGTGAGCGTGCCTCTTAGCACAGAGAGGATTCAAATAGATAACAAGACAACTAGGTTTCTGACAGTCATCTACTGACCCAAAAAAGTACAAAAAGGTACAAGCTTCTACTAAAGTAGGTTCTTGACTATTGGACTCTTAAAATGGCCTTTGAGTCCTTACCACGTACAGGGAGGTGGAAGCCTCGTGCTCTGGGAGTTCTTTCCTTTCAATATCCTCCGTGGTCTGGTAACAAGAGAATGAGCTTTCCTTGTACTGGCTTCTTGCCTTTGCCTCACAGGATGTGCCTTCACAGGAAACCACTGGAAAGCCCTGATCAGAACCCACGGTCTCATTCTGTAGATGGGGAACTGAGGCCTGGGACTGGGACTCACAGCCGCTGACTCAACATCTAGCCTCTCTTCCCAGCCCCTGTGGTCTTTCCACTCTTCCATGCTGCCTCCTTACTGCTCCCCCTATCTCTGACCAAGTGTGTGGCCTTCTTGGGTTTGCTTAGTGTTGATCTTGGAATGAGTATCAGTGGACATTGGTAACATGTTTACCAGTCAATATGTTTTGAGGAGAAACTTACGGGATTACTTTGATGTCTTCTTTGCCATGTAGGATGTAGTCAATGACCTTGTAAAAGTTGATTTCCTAGGCAAAAGAGAGAAAGAAACCTGTAACTTGAGAGCCAGAGACACAACTTCAACATGAGGGTATCCATGACACAGGGCTTGTTCTCTACTGAGTACCCTGTGGTTTTCCAGAAACACCAGCCTGGCCCTCTAAGGGCATAATCCGGCTGCTTCTGGAGCTCACTGTCCTTAGCTGACTCATGATTCAGCATGCTTAACCTTCAAACCAGCTGATGGTGGCCAGGCAGGGGGTGGGATCTTGGAAAGAAGGATAGGAAGTGTTTCAAGGGGAGCTGGGAGTTGAGTACAAGGAGAAAGAGAGAAAGACTGCTTTCTGGAGTTCAGGGAGAGAGGGAGGTGGAAAGGAGACTCCTGTCCCATTTAGAGTTGTGGTCAACTCAGCCCTCCCTGCAGGCCTCAGCTCCATGGTCCCAGCCCCCTTTTCTCCTTGACTCCCATCACTCAGCTGCGCTCTTTGCTGTGTCAGCTCCTCCAGACCTGTCTTCCAAATCTTACTTCATTCCTCCAACTCACTTTCCACCTCTTCCATCCTTCCTACCTCCTTGCACAATGAAAAGTCCCATCTCTAAAGCAGATCTGTTCAGTTACCTGACTTCCTAACATGTAGTGGGATATTGGCAGTGGAATATTGGATATCCCCCTAGCTCTCCAGGGGAAAATTCGATCACCTTACTAGATCCTCTGAACACCCAGCTGTGATGGGCAGGTTAGAAACCATTTTACAAATGGGAGAAAATGAAACCCAGAGAGAAGAAGGAAGGGACTCATTTATAGTAGACAGTGAGCCAGGATCAGAAGCAAAGTCCTTGACCCCTACTCTCAGGGATCTTTCTGTGATGCCACTTAAGGTTAATCTTATGTTAACCTAAGACAGTGTTTTATTCTCTGCATCACTCTCACCCAGAACAGGGCTATCTGAGGCATGGACCCTGGACTGGAACTATCAGCAAACAATTTGGTACCATTCCATGATGAGATAAAAACAGGAATGGAAAATCAGTGTTTAGAAACTTGTATATAGCAGTTTGAGCTACATTAGGTCTGTTGAGACTAACGAAAAAAGGGAAGGGGATTTACATTTTGTATGTCTTTGAAACTTTTAATTTTTCTAGTTGCATAGTGTTATTGCATTTTGAAAAGGCTCGGCCCAAAGTGGATTGGAAATTCAAACAAACCAACCAACAAAACTGTTCCTTGAGTGCAGTATTTTGGGAAATGCTGCTCTAGAGATGTAAATCTTGGACTCCTGACTCACAACCTCCACAGAGAGAAACTCCTGATTCAGTCAAAGGTGTCTGAACGTCCATTTGGTTGCAGGTGATCATGACTTTCTTCAGGTTCCCGAAGAAGAGGCTCTGCTCCTTCTCACTAGCAGCTACTGTGACTCATGGTCTAGTCTTGGTTTTACTGTGTGCACTCTTAGGGGCTCAGTTTCCCCAGCTGGAAAAACCAGTGGTGTGTGTTTGTTTGAGATGCCCAAATGGGGGCAGAGCTGGGCACATGGAGATCCTGCGTCTCCCTTTGTTTTCTCTCACTTCCTTTCCTGTCCTTCTGCCTTCCTCAATAGTCCCTGGCACAGTGGACATGGAGGGGTCTAAAGACAACCAGAAAATTTTAAAACCTAAATTAGATAATCCCCAAAGTTCTTCCCAGCTACGATTCTAAGATTGTGGTTGGATGGTTAGCCATATCCCTCATAGATGAAAACACGTATCTTCTTTGACCCAGCAATTCCATGCGTGGTCATGAATCTTAGAGACACATTTCTAAATGTGGGGAAAAGCATCCTTTGCCCCAGCTGGGGGTCTCTGAAGTCTGACGACAACATAATGTTGTCATCAGGAGAATGGCTGCCCAGTGCCTGCACCCAGGGGATACTCTGCATGTCTCTGGAACAATGTAGCTGTATCCGTGCTCATAGCGGAAGATGCCAAAGAGGAGTCAAGCTGGGAAAGTAAGGCACAAAACAGAAGCATCCCCTTTTATTGAGGGTGATGCTGGTGGTAGAATTCTAGGAATATGTGGGCATCTGTAGATGTTTCTGGAAGGATCTAGACTGCTCGCACCTGCTGCCTCAGGGGAGGCTGGATTTCTGTGGTGTATCCTTTTGTACAGTGTGAGCTTTTCACGTGCACATGTATCACTTTTTCAATAAATGTAAACAAATTGTGCTAAGGACATTGTTTAAAGTGAAGCTATATCCTGTAGGCAATTCCTGAATGCAAAGGTGGGGGCATCATCTGCTGAGACCTGGGTAGACCTAAGTGTCCCCCTGTGGGGGAAAGGAGGCCGACTTCTATGACCTTCTTGACCTTCTTCAGGTCTTTCTTTTAAGCCATCTGTCCTTGGGTCTGGGCTGCTCCCTGAGGCAAGCTGCTGGCTCCCTGGGCCCCCCAGGCTTCTGTCTCCAGGGTCTGTACAAGACTCCTTTAGAAAGGTTAGAAATGGAATTTTTTTTTTCTGAAGCCCACAGGAGGGTCAATTTGCTTTCACAGAAAGCAACAAAAAGATCACTGTACTTGAGGTAAATAGGGCTTTTTCCACACATGGCAGCTCAGCCCAGTTGCCTTCAAGACCATATTCATGTTAAGAATTAACCAGGCTTTGGAAAGTCAAAACTGAGCCATCAATGAGCACCTTTGTTACCTTCCACCTGAGCAGCTAAGGCAACAACACAAGGGGCTTTGAAAGAGCCAAAAACAGCCACAGTCCTGTGTGGAAATATGCCAGTTTTGAAACGAGTGCTGTTTTTTGTTTTTTTTTCCATGAAGCCCAATTAGCCTGTATTAGTTTTTAATAATGAAGGCACACACATGTACAACGTTTTCTTTACATAAGGGGATGAAGGGAGGTGTAGCTGCTGTTGGCGATCTTTAGACTCATGATTTGCAGAGGTTAATTGGCTCAAAGTCCAGACCAAAGCTTACTTCTCACGTGAATGTGGCAGGTAAAGTGTGAGGCTGTTAGAAGGCCCGAGGGAATGCTAAAAGCCAGATTGTAATGACTTACCGGAAAGAAAAGCATCCTGCATTTAAATCTGTGCGAATGAACTGACCCCTCATAACCTCAGTCTCCTCAACCGTGAAATGGACATCATGAGGATACTTCCTTCATGAACCCGTTGAGAAGAGTAAATGACACAGTCCAGCTAAGGAGCTGCTCAATAATGAGATTGAATCCCCGTAGCCATGATGACTGTTTGCCTGTGCCGCATCAGCCTGTGCTTGGCGGTAGCTACCATGGCCCGGCCAGGCCATCTTGATTATCCAGGCGTTACAGATGAGGAAGGTGAGGTTTAGAGACGTTGCCCAAGGCCACACAACTGGCTGGTGGAGCCGGGATCTGAACTGAGGCTTGTTCCTTCCAAGCCCAGTCTTTCTGGAAGATCCACTTTAGGCCAATCCTGCCCTGCTGGGTCTGGGCCCCAGCTATGTGTGTCTCCTCCCCAGCTGTGTCCTAGACCTAGAACTGGCTTTGGAGATGAGTTCAGTGACAGAGAGATGAGAAAATCCAGGACCCGAGGGATTACTGGACTGAGTTCACCCTATAGGTTAGCAACCAATGCAAGCCAAAGTCCTTTGCTCTCTGGCCTTTTCCATCACAGCCTAATGCCTTATACTCTTGCAAGGACTGAGCTCTTGCTACCTGAGATGTAGAAAGGTTTCTGGGAAGGACAGTCTTCACCATAAGTGTCCTAGTCATCACAGGGAAACTGATCAAGTGATGGGCAGCATTTCCTGGACTGGTGCTTAGTGAGAACATGTTCCATTCAGCTCCATCTTGAAGATTGGGGTGCTCGAGGTTGAAGAGCCGGGTAATTCAGAGCCCAGCATTTCTCTGGCCATCCTGGAGTTGGAGATGACCTCTGAACTCAGGGCTCCACTCAGAGAGCTGACTCTTAAAAGCAGCCTAAGAAGTTGAAGTTGACTGAAGCTGGTGGTGTCTGGAAGCCATGGTGACCTCTATCCCAGGTCCTCCACTTCTGCTTTCCAGAAGATACACACCCAGCTTTTAAATGAATTGGAGAGAAAGCTCCACAGTGGCACGGCACCTGGGCCAGCACAAAAAGCTGTGCTTAAAAAGAAAAGTTGTAGGGCACCTGGGTGGCTCAGTGGGTTAAGCCTCTGCCTTCGGCTTGGGTCATGATCTCAGCGTCCTAGGATTGAGCCCCACATCAGGCTCCTTGCTCAGGGGGGAGCCTGCTTTCCCCCTCTCTTTGCCTGCCTCTCTGCCTACTTGTGATCCCTCTCTCTGTCAAATAAATAAATATTAAAAAAAAAAAAAAAGAAAAGTTGTCCCCAAGTTGCTTTCCAAGAGCGATGCAATCCGATGTGACACGGTGCTTGAAGACTCAGTCTTCCCAAATGAAATCATGCAATTGTGGGGCTGGAACAGCGGTGTGAAGCGGAACAACAGTGGGTTAAAATTTTACTTTGGAGAAAGTCCAGCAGATGACGTAGATTTCCAGAGTGAAATCTTTTCCTGGTGTGTTCATGAAGCTCACAGCCAAGGGTGTTAATTTTGAATTATAGGAGTTTGAATTAAGACTAACTAAAGTCCGTCATACACACATATTCACCTGTGTGCTCTCACTCTCACACACACACATGCACATTTTAATTTGGAGTAGGGTTAGGGTTGGCTGGGTGGAATGAGGCATCCTGGCAGAAATTGATACACAATTTCAGACAGGCTAAAAGATCTTGTGGGACATGACTCTGCTGCTGGACTTGACTCTGGGCATGACTCTGCTGCTTACCTGTCCTATGTGGCCTCAGCTAAGGTCATCCATTCAGTCTACAGGTTCCCTAGGCTGTTTGCGTGACAGATCTGTTTACCCTGCCTCATCTTTTCCTCCCCACAGATACCATTTCAGCTTCTCTAAGGTGTTGATGCCTCGTCTTTTAAAATAAAGCAGTGTGGAGCACCTGGGTGGCTCAGTTGGTTAAGTGTCTGCCTTGGGTTCAGGTCATGATCTCAGGATCCTGGGATGGAGCCAGCTGAGTGGGCAAGGAGTCTGCTTCTCACTCTGCCCCTCCCCCCACTCTTGCTTTCTCTTTGTCTCTCTTTCTCAAATAAATGAATAAAATCTTTAATAAATAAAAAATTAATTAAAGTAAATCAATGTTATGAAAGCAGAGTTCACAAATTCTAGTGCCTGGAGAGATCTGATAGAACCATAAATGAGAGCAGGGGCTGGGGGGCAGGGGAACACAAGGGGAATGGCGGGGACTTTGGCAAACTAGCGAGCTCAGACCAGGTTCTAAGGAGGTAGACGCCATTCTGCTCCCATCAAATTTATCCTGTGGGAGTGCCTGGCTGGCTCAGTCAGCAGACCATGTGACTCTTGATCTTGGAGTTGTAAGTTTAAGCCTCGTGTTGGGTGTACAAATTACTTAAAAATAAAATCTTTTTTTTTTTTTTAAGATTTTATTTACTTATTTGACGGGGAGAGAGAGATCACAAGTAGGCAGAGAGGCAGGCAGAGAGTGAGGAGAGGAAGCAGGCTCCCTGCTGAGCAGAGAGCCCGATGTGGGGCTCGATCCCAGGACCCTGAGATCATGACCCGAGCTGAAGGCAGCTTCTTAACCCACTGAGCCACCCAGGCGCCCCGATCTTCCATTTTTTAAAAAGAAACTGAGAATCTAGATATTTATAGGAAATATCTTGATTTTTTAATATTAAGCTACAAATTTTAAAAAATTTAAGTAAAAAGAAACAATTTTAAATGTATGCAGCCAAATTGGTTTGTCTACTGGCTGGAATTGACCTTTTAACCATCAATTTATACAATCTCATTTAGATATTAAGGTTATTTCCAGCTCTAATTGTCTGCAATTCTAAACATTTGGTGGGTGAATCTTTGAGCAGATAGCTTTGACCTTTTTGGGACTCTTTCCTTATCTGTGGGATGAGGATATTAATTATTCCTTAGTCAATCCCACCAGGTTATTAGGAAACTCTAGCAAGATATTAAAAATGCCTTATAAATTACAAGGCATGGCAATTAGGACCAATTATCAGACCTTCAAGGGAAATGACCCAACCCAGAGAAGATAAGTAACTAAGTGAAAAAGAAATGTCAGCAAGGTCTACAGTGCCTACATTTGCTTTCAATAAACATTAGATCACACAGGCCAGTCAGAGACGTACCCTTCCATCTGGAGTCCTGGGACCAGAATATGGCGGAGCCTCCCCCATCAGCACAGGCCAGACATCAAAAAATTCCTAGGAATGAGAAAGACAATAATTACATGTCTTGAAAACAGGTCAAAGGAGATTAAGAAAAGAAGACCCACCCATATGAGTCATCTATCACTGAAATTTGGAAGGTGGTAAGAGCTCACTGAAAACTAAGCTTGGAAGGGAGGCAAAAAGTTCATTAGCCTCAGAGGATGTTGTTAGAGGATGTTGGCCATGTCTGTGCTTCAAGACATTGATGAACTAAGGCTGTCTAATCATTCAGCAATAAACAGGAGCTGAGTTGGAGTCCTCTCACACTTCCCAGGCTGTAGGAGCGGATATGAGAAGGAAACTGGGCTCTCTATGTCTAAAAAATTGACCTTAAGGACATGCTAAGCATGCGACCCAAGCTTTAGCTAAAACCATGTCCTCTGCAGCATCATTTACAGTAGTGAAAAGTTAGGACAACCTAAGTGTCCAGTTAAGAGGGGACTTACTAGACAATTATGGTACGTCTATTAACGATAATGCTACAGACGTCTATATGCAGATTAAAAAGATGTCCTTGCCTCACTGGTGAGTGAAAAATGTGAGGTGACAAAAATATAGATCATGTAACCACAATGCTTAATTAACTATGTACATAAAAAATGCTCTCACTCTTAATCTCACAAAATAAACTGAGGGTTGCCGGGGGGAGGGGGGTAGGGAGAGGGTAGTGGGGTTATGGACATTGGGGAGGGTATGTGCTGTGGTGAGTGCTATGAAGTGTGTAAACGTGGCGATTCACAGAACTGTACCCCTGGGGCTAATAATACATTATATGTTAAAAAAAAAAAAAAGAAATGAATTTATACTCATTAAAAAAAAAAAAAAAAAGAAAATGCTCTCAAGGAATTCACAACAAAGCATCAACAACTGGTTTTCTCTGGGTAATTGCAGTGGAACTCTATTTAGCAATTTTCCTGTAATCAAATTAACTGCTTTTGAAATCAGGGGAAAAAATATCTTGCTTAAATAAGAAAAAAAAATGGTGCCAAATATGGACCTGGGACACAACAAGAAAGGATGACACCCATGAGACAACTTTTAAAGATACAGGCAGGGAAGAGAGAAAGAGCCAGCCTCAGAAGAGGAAACTTGCCGGGACACCGCACGAGCTCTTCCCTGCCATTTGTCTACTGGTTTCCTGGGGGCTGGCAGAGGAGGCCTCCATCCTTCACTGCCCTCTCTGTTCATTCATCTGTTGCTACTTAGGGACAGTGATCCGCCCGTTCGGGGTCATTGTGGGTAGGATGCTAAGCCCTTCCGCTCTTGGCCTCGTTCTCCTTTGAACAGGATGGGTTACCTATTCCGTCATGCAGAGCACAAGCAGAGGAAAGTCCACATGAACCTCAAACTCCATGTCCTTAAGCTTCTGCCCAGTTGTACTCTTTATCTTGACTACACAACAGGAAGAAATTCAGTTATGGGGAAATGGGCATAGGGAGCCTACCTGAGCCCCACAGCATGTTTGCTACTAGACACACAGAGACGAATAAGGCAGAGTCCACACCCTGGGGGCTCTTGCTGTCCCTTGTAATCAAGTACTCAAATAACAATAGGTAGACAGGATGTGAACCAAACAGTAATGGAAAAAGAACACAAATGTTAGAGGAGCCCAGAAGAAAGACAGATATATCAGGCTGATGACCTCTGGGTCAAACACTGAGTGGCCTTGAAGAGTGTCCCAGAGAGAAGCAGTGGGCTGGGTGGACAGTGGGGTGCATTTACACTTGCTTTCCTCACTCAATCTCTCTCTCTCTTTCTTCTTTCTTCTGTTTTTTAAACAGCTTTATTGACAGGTAATTCACATGCCATATAATTCACCCAGTTAAAATGTACAATTCTGTAGTTTTATTGACTTCTTTCATCATGTTAATAGCTCAGATAAGAGCTTAGCTATCTGTGGGGGGGTGGGGGGTAGGTCATTAGAATGATTGTGGGCAGACCAGCCCACTTGTAATTGCTAGATTGTTCCATCTTTTGGGGGGGACTAAGGCAGAATATTCTTGTTTAAATGTGACTATCCTTTTTAGAGGGAGTTCAGAAGAAACACAACCACACACGGCAGCCTGCACCTGGGGTCAGATCCTTTCAGGTGTGAACTGGGCACTTTTTGAATTCAGCTACTCAGAAGTTCTTTCGATTAAGAAAGAACCATTCATTTGATATGATTGTTTGATGTACACCTCTGTGTATATGTTCTATTCATTTGCTACTTCCTGAAGGTGTGTCAAAAGACTTATTGCTGGACCTCGTGATATTTGGCAAAATATTTGGTTCAGAAGTATGCAAAATTCAAATGGATATCTACACTAAAATCAGAGGCTCCCTAAAATCAGTCGATACCCTACTTGCACCAAAATCACATACAAAACTATTTTAAAAGCAAAAATCAGAATAATAGGACTATGAGTATATGGAAACGTGATATATAATAAAATAACATATCAAAATAATGGCATTTTAAAACAGTGAAAAGGTAGACTATTCTTTAACTGGAGAAAAATGAGTGAGGGACAAAATTTATCCCATCTCAAACCATACACATTCATAATTTCAAGATAATGAAAGATTAAAATTAGAGCACATCAGATTATTTCAAATTCTCTTTATAATATTAAGGTTGGGGTTTAATATTAAATAAAATCCAAAACTTGAGTGTCTAATATATATGGACACTTGATTACTGATAGAGGTATGTTAGGGAAAGATGATATTTTCAATAGGACAGTGGAGAAAGAATGATCTTTTCAGCAAATGGTGTTGGGTCAATTGGATATCCATATGGAAAAAAGTTAATATTGACCTCACACTGTACATTTAAAAATTTCCAGGTAGATTATAGAGTTACATGTGAAAGTTAAAATAATGAAATTTTAGAGTTAACATAGATGAATATCTTTATTACCTTGGAGCCAGGGAAGAGTACTTAAATAGGACAAAAAAAAATCAATAACCATTAAGAAAAAGATTGATAAATTGAACTATATTATAATTTAGAATTTACATTCACTGAAACATACTATTAAGAGAATGAAAGTACAGGGTGGGAGAAGGTATTTGCAAAGTGTGTTATTCACAGGGAACCCCTATCTAGAATGTATAAACAATGCCTATAAATCTTAAAATTTAAAAAGACAAAACAATTTTTGAAAATGGAGAAGAGCCTTGAATAGGTACTTCTTCTGAAGATATCCACCTGGTCAATAAATGAGAAAAAATGTTCAACCTCATCAGTCATTAGGGGAATTCATATTAATACCCAATGAGATAACACAGCATGCCCAACAGTATGGCTAAGATTAATAAGACTGGCAATACCAAGTATTTTAAGGAAACCCTCATACATTGCTAGTGGGAATATAAAATCATTTTGAAAATCAGATGGGCAGTATCTATTAAAACCAATATCCGGAAATTCTACACCTAGGTCAACATCTAACAGAAATGGGTACAATTGTGTACCAATAGATATGTACTGTAGTGTTCATAATAGCAATATTCATAATAGCCCAAACGTCCATCAACAGTAGAATGAATAAATACTTTGAAGATTATTTATATAATAGAACATTCCATAAGAATGAAGATGAATGAACTAATGCTATGTGGAGCAATAAAGATGGATCTTACAACCAAAATGTTGAACAAAGGGAACTAGATATGAAAGAGTATATATTTGTATGATTCTGCTTATAGGAACTTTAAAAATAGGCAAAATTAACATGGCATTAAATGTGAGTGATAAAGAAATTCTATGTAGGGTGCAAACTAGAAAAAAGAAAGTTGCCAACTTCAGGAATTCTCAGAAAATGCCCTAGAAGGAGGTCATAAACCCTCTCCACGGTTTGTCAAGCCTACGGCCCACCTGGGACTTCTCTAACGAAGTCGTTAGGGTCATAGTGGTCACCTCAGGGAGGAGGGAATGGAAGTGAATGGGATGGGGTAAGCAAGGGGCTTCTGAGGTGTTAGTAAGGTTCTATCTCTTAATCTTGGTGGTGGTAACATGGAGATGTTCACTCTGTACAATTGACAGACCTATTCATCTGCAATTAGCACTCACCCCTGTGTATATGTTCTATTTCAACATAAAGGCTTATTAAAAAGAATCCACATGTACTGATATAGAGAGATGTTCACAAAATATTAAGTAAAAAAAAAAAAAAGCAGACTATCAGGAAATGTGGCCTTGCGTTTATTAAACAGTGCCTTAGAGGATTCTGATTCAAGTCTGGGAGCCTCTGGACTAGACCCAAGATCTCTTCCAACTTCAGATTCTGCAATTCTTTAATCACTAAACCAAATATTTGGAGGGTCTGCTTTGGTCAGTGCACCACAATCAGCACCAGGCCCTGCAAAATTACAGGAGTCCCGGATCTTGGCTCTTTGGCATAAGAAATCACAAACCTAGTAATTCTGGAACTCTAGTCCAAGGCTGAGAATGATGAGTTGCGAGAAGCGGAGACAGGTAGAGAAAGCAAAATGGAGAATTGGTTGGGGAAAACCTGGTTGAAAAATATTGCAGGGGGCCCTACTGGTCTCTGCATCTTTAGCCTCTGCAACTTTGCCCCCAGATCCGAACATCTGCCTCCACTTTAATTGCCCAGATGGGCCGTGGGCTTGACAGACCATGGCGAAGTTTTATGCCCACTTTTGAGTGCATTTTCTGAGAATTCCTGAAGTTGGCAACTTTGTTCTTTCTGGCTTGCACCCTACATAGAAACTCTTTATCGTTTTCCTTCATCACATCACCTTCTCACATATGCTTTCTTTTCCCATGGACCGGGGAAGACCAGGTTGTTTTCACTCACTGGTGCCCTAGATCGACTTTTCCACTTTAAAAGTTGGTACTCCATTCTTCAGGGTGAAAGACCTGTAAAGACTTTCTCTCAACCAGCCACATCCTCCCAGCCTGTTCCCTGTGAACTAAATGTGTGACATAAGTTGGGCTCTGCTGTATATTTAACCTGTTCTTGGAGATGTCTGTTTCTGAAGCCATCTCACCTTCTGCTTGGTCATGTCTAAGAGCCCCACAGAGTATCTGTCGCAATTGAGGAAGGCTCGGACTGTGTACAGGGCTTTGTGGAACTGCCTCTCGATGTCCGTGAGCTCTTCGAAGACTTTGCTCCCAGACCACAGCAGTATCTTAACAAAACACAAAAACAGAGTCAAAGTTCGTGAGGCACAAAGCAGCAGCTAGCAATAACCCAGGAACAGTGACAGGATAATTTTCCCCATTTTATAGACGGAGAAACTGAGGCCCAGAGAGCTGAAGTAACTGACCAGCTTATATTGGGTCCTATTCTTTCTGCTTTTTTTTTCATTTCATAGATTGTTAATAAGAATAATAACAAACACAGATTGAACACAAGTGCATTATCTCGTTTACTACTGACAATAATCTTTTGAGGGTGGAACGCATCGATATTAGCCCCACTTTTCAAATGGGGGAGACTAAAACTCAGACAGGGGCAGTGTTTTGCCCAGGGTCTTCGAGTTGGTAAGTGACTTAACAACTTCATTTAAGTTGCTTGACTTGAAAACTGTGCATAGAATCACTCTGGGATACAGCTCTACAAACACTGGCTACCTCATTAACACTTCAGATGCTGGGCAGAGACTCTGTGATAGTTCGGGCACTTTTATCAGCCACTGCCTTTCCAGCCTGACCACAGCGATGCATCAGCAAAAAGACTTGTCCAGCCCATTCCCCTGAGTCAAGCCCCTTACCTGACCACGCCTAGTCTCACAGTTGTGCAGGTAACTCAGGTGGTACACCTTCATGATTAGATTTGCAAAATTGAGGTACTTGAGAAGAATCTGGAAATCAAATAGCATGAGGGGAAATTGATGAGAAGGAGAAATCCCTCCTCTGGCCACTTCTATCATCAGCAAATATTTGAATATTTTAAAAGCATCAGAGGCGATTTGAGCAAATGGAGCATGGAATGTTGACTCATAAAATGTTGCACCGTAAGAGAGCAAAACTCAGAGAACACAGAATGTCAATGTTCATAGGCTATATTAATGAAAAACTGTTACTATTCATTGAGTTTGCAGTCCCCGTGCTAAGTCATTTAGGTATGTTATCTCATCTGATCATTGCAGGTAACCCCGAGAGGTGGATACTGTAAAATTAGGCCCATTTTATAGATAAGAAAACTGAGGCTTAGAGGTGCCTGCCTGGCTGGCTTAGTTGGCAGAGCATCTGACTCTTGATCTCAGAGTCCTGAGTTCAAGCCCCATGTTGGGTATGGAGCCGCTTAAAAACAAATACAAACAAAAAAACCCCTGAGGTTTAAAGAAATTAAGTAACTTGCCCAAGTCAAACAGGTAGGTATTAGCAAAGTCAGGACAATTATCCCCGTACTCCTGGCTCCAGAGCCCAACACCCTAACCATTACCCTATCCTGTCTGCCTCGGAGAGCATCACATTAATCCTATCTTACAGATGGGGAGACCAAGGCCAGGTCAAGTAACAAGTTTCAGGGAAATTCTTGAGCTGGGTCACCTGGGTCTCGAGCATGACCATCCTGGCAGTTTCTAAAGCATTCTTACCTCCTCATCTGTCTTGGTGAAATGGGGCCCGTCTACTTTATTCACAGCCATGATTACGGCCACCGTGTCCTTCCCGTTCATTATGGGGGAAGCCAAGATGTTCTTGGTCTTGTATTCTGTGAGTGTGTCCACGAAGTCACAGAAATGCTCATCCTGAAGGGAAACAGAGACAGGCATGGGTATGGCAGAGGAAGAGCAAAGATAGTAAAACAGCTGAGAGCCCCATGTGCCCATGGTAGGAGGTGGGAGGAGGGGACTTGCTATTAGTTTGTTGACAAGAGAACGAGACATTTCCATCTACTTCCATTCAACCAGGGCAGGGCAGTCAGGGATGATTTCTGCCCTGGAAGCCTCCAAACACCTGTAGGAGAAAGTCTGAGATACAACTTAGTAAGGGTCTGTGGAGGAGATGCGAGCAAAGCTCTGTGGGGGCCTAAGGATGGGGGGACCGCCTTTGCCTGGGGACAGGGCTTTGGGGAAGGCTCCCTTGAGGTGTTGGCAGTTAAGCCCCAAATAGAAACTTGAGTTGAGGAAGAGACTTTAATGAGTATAATGATCACACCTGCTAGCAGGCATCATGGGTGGCGCTTTCCTTACATCAACTCACTTTCATCCTATGAGACGGGGACCGATAGTAGCCCATTCTCTTTAAAGGGAAACTGAGACTCCAGAGGTGAATGTGACTTGCTACGTGTGTGTGTGTGTGTGTGTGTGTGTGTGTGTGCACATGCGTGCGCGCACACATGGGTGTGTGCTGCCTGTACCCTTTGCTGCCTTTAAGGGAAGCCTCGGTTAAGGGTAGACCTGGGTTCTGGTCATTGAACAAAAGAATTTGGTACTTCCAGCTTTTTGAGCAATTCAGTTCTAACACCACACAGCCAGTCCAATGGATATCCCTCTCCCACAGGTCTTAATGGAAGCCGCGTTGTGTGTCAGGCTTTATGCTGAGCGCTAGGGATCCAAGGGAGACTAAGGTTCATGCCAGCTCACAGACAAATCAGTAATGGTAATACAGGTCCTAGGGCTTGGCTCAAAGCTGTGGGAGTACAGAGGAGTACACACCCCAACCCCCCACCCCTAAAGCAGCCTGGGAGACCAGAACAGGGTAGAAAGACGAGACAGAGCCTTAAATCCAAAATAATCCACCTTTCTGTTTCTTGGTAGCACTATGAGTTTTCCCAACCATCAGCATTGCTTGGCATACAAGCCAGCCCAGATATGCACAGTTCGTGCTGTTCTGAGAAAGGAAGTGTATTTCATAGAGCTGATTCCCACGGCTTTTCTAGAGTTGAGTGTGCAGAACCTTTCCCATGATAGAGAAATTCAGAGCGTGATGTTCTGCATCTATGGATTTCTTCCAGTTGAAGTGGGATTAGACAGGTGACAGCACTGTTGTCGGTGAAGGGGTCTCAAACCAGGTGAAGGGTACAGGAATTAAGAGAAGCCTGTAGGGCTCTACTTGAATTAGCATCAGAGGATTAAGCAAAATCTCTAAAGAGGCATTAGTCATGAAGGGTTTTCCATGTCATTCTCTAAGGGCACCGATAAATCCCTAAACACAGGCCTGGGTGGGGGGGAGGGAGGGGCTTGCTTGGATTCATTTCAGGAAGAAGCCATTCCGTCTTGCAATACTCACTTCTATCAGGGAAAACAATGCTTGGCCCTTACCTGCATCTGAAGCAGATGTTACTAAATCCACCAGAACCCTCTTTCAGGGTTCTGAGAGCCCCAGAACTCTCTCACAAATAATACAGCTGTCAAATGACTGGCGTTTGCACAATCATTGCCATCCTTATATTTTCAGCATAGAAAGTGTTCCCTACACCCGTGTCACAGAACCTCAGATTATCAGAAGCAGAGGGGGCCTTAGATGCCATTTAGCTCAAACTGCTTATTTTTAAGTGCTGGGAATCAGATGTCCCTCTTAGGGAAAGCCCAGAGTCATCCATTCATCCAGTGAGCATTCATGGAGTACCTTTATGTCAGGCACTGTTCTAGACCCTGAAGCTGCGGCTGTGAAAAAGGGGGGACATCTCTGCAGAGGTGATGCTGAGAGCTGAAGTTCCAGGGAAGCCAGGTGGGTGAAACACATTCTAAGCAAAGAGCAGAGAGTGCAAAGGCCAGGAGGAGGCCATGAGTTGGCCCATCTGAGAAACAGAAAGAAGACAAGGGTAGCTGAAACAAAGTGAGGGAGAGGGAGAGTCGAGGGCAAGGAAGTCCTACAGGTGGGCAGAAGCCCCACCTGGCTGAGCCTTGGAGGCCACTGTGAACAGGTTAGATTCTATTCCAGTACAATACAAGACAGCTTCTCATTCTCAGAAATCCCAATTCCTCTTTTCAAACCTTTATGGGGCCAAGCTCTGCTGTGTCCCAGGGTTAGATCTACTGTTTATGGGGCAGTAAGGATATACACAGCCCTGAACCTGATGACTTACTCTGTTATCTCATTAACTCTCACAGCAGCCCTGTCCCATAAAACTGTCACCTTCCCTATTCTATAGACAACTCCCTCACTGCACTGGCAAGTGGGACAGCCAGTACTGGTTTATATACAGATACACTGGTATCATGTACTGGTTTATATAATGATACACTGATTCATTCATTCATTCATACATTCATTCATTCATTCATATTTACTGAACACAGGCTCTGTGAGAAGCATTGGATATGCCAAGACCACTAAGAAAGAGGAGGTTGTCCTCACTGGGTCTTCACAGGATAATGGGAGCATCACATAAAACATGAACCCACAATTCAAACTGTAACGTGAAGGATGTCCCTACAGGATGGGTAAATGGGAGGGAGGGACTTGTTCTCTGAGGCTTCAGGGGGTCAATCAGTGCATTATCAGTATTTGAAGATTCTCTGAGCCTCCGTTCACCCTTTGGTAAAATCAGAGTGTTGGATCGGGTCCTCCTTGAAGCTTCCTTCCAGTCTAGCATGGGCTCCAGGTCCCACATGTAGGGAAGGACAACAGCTGTGGGAGTCTCTGGAATGTGCTTTCACATTCAGTCTTTAGAAACGGGAATTGTCGTGTGTTGGAAAAACTCCCTGTTCTCCTTTCCTCTCACTCTAGTAACACACCCACGCCACTCTGACACAAGATATGTAGGTGTTTCTCCCCCACTGACCAGCTCTCTGACACCAGCTGACTGCCCAACGATTCGGTTGAGTTCTGACACCATCTATCCGGAGTCAGAGTCAGATCCCTAGGCTAAGAGTTCAGTCCCACAAGACTATCCCCACTTCAGATACCAATCACAAGTCCCACTTTGTCACCTATACTTCTGACGGGCTGGCTAGAGCAGGGTCCCCAGACCCCCTCCTTGGGTTTGATAATTGGCCAGAACAGCTCACAGAACTCAGGGAAATACTGACATTTACAGGTTTGTTGTCTGATAAAGGACACAATTAAAAGATACAGATAAATTGTCATGTGAAGAGATACAGAGGGTGAGATCCTAAAGGGTCTTGAGAGCAGGCACTTCCGGCCCCTAGAATTGAGGTGTGCCGCCCTCCTGGCGCATGCCTGAGCTCACCCACTGGGAACTCTCTGAGCCCTGTCCTTTCGGGGATTTTCACAGACGCTTCCTTACATCTGCATGGTTATTAGCTCATTTCTAGCCCATCTCCTTTTGTCAGAAATTGGGGAGGTGGGCTGAAAGTTCCAAGTTTCTAATCACGGCTTGATCTTTCTGGTGATTGGCTCCAACCAGGAGCCTATCAAAAGTAATCTCATAAGAACAAAAAAAAAAAAACCATCTACCAGATAGGAAATTCCAAGGAATTTAGAAGTTCTAGGTCAGAAGCTCCTATCACTTAGGAAATTATAAGAGTCTTAGGAGTTCTGTGTCAAGAGTCAGGAAAAAGACCAAATAAATATTTCTTTTTATAAATCACAATATCACAGCCAACTGGGCAAGGGTCATCATTTATTAATTTATGCAATGATCTGTAATGAGTACCCACTCTATCCCAGGTACTGGACTAGGTGCTGGGGACCAGTGGCAAATAAACCAGACAGGAACAGGAAGGCCTTGTGGGCTTTCCTAAGGAGAAAGGATAAATAATAAAACACACACAAATATTGAAGGGCTAGTAGGGTTGCCAGGTTTAGCAAACAAGCACAAGATGCCTAGTTAAACTTGAATTCCAAGTAAATAAACACTTTTTAAAGTACAGGTATATCCTAAATATTACTTGGGACATACTTATACTAAAATATAGTTCTTTGTTGGGGTGCCTGGGTGGCTCAGTGGGTTAAAGCCTCTGCCTTCAGCTCAGGTCATGATCTCAGGGTCCTGGGATTGAGCCCTGCATCGGACTCTCTGCTCAGCAGGGAGCCTGCCTCCTCCTCTCTCTCCCTCTCTGCCTGCCTCTCTGCCTACTTGTGATCTCTATCTGTTAAATAAATAAATAAAATCTTTAAAAAAATACATAGTTCTTTGTTTACCTAAAACTCAAATTCTACTGGGAATCCTACATTTTATCTGGCAATTCTAATGGCAGGTCTTCCTAAGGCAATCCCAAGGTTGAGCAAGAACTTGCTAGGACATGGGGAGTTACATTACAACCCTGGGAAACTTCTTCATTCACGGTTTCACATTTCAAAAATCCGGTGATTGGGACCTTGGCCCAAGTGTTTTGAGGGTGCTGAAGGCTATCAATTGTTGATGGTGCAGGCTCAACCCAGGCCAAAGTCTATACCATCTTCCTCCTCCCCCACTCAGCCTCCAGTCACTATCCAGAGTCCTGAACAGAGCAAGATTCCTCAAGGAGGGAGCAAACACAGGCAAGTGCTGAGTACCAAGGCTGGCTGGTCTGGATGAACTTCACCCCCAGGCCAGAGTCACCTGCCAGGGAGACTGACCCAGGCTTGAAAGCTTCTAGAGAAGCGCAGGCATTCCTTCCAGATGAACTTGGGGTTTGAGCAGGAAATAGTGGGCATTCCTTTAGCACCGGGGCTCAGCAAATTCTTAGACCAGGGAACGTCAGCTTCAGAGCACCTGCCTACATTCTCAGTCCCTTAATACCAGGATCGACAGAAACTCTTAGCACCTCTCTTCTGTTTTTCCGACCGACAGCTTCTAAACTGCAATCTCCAGGAGGGCAGGACTGGATTCTTCTCCAAGTCCTACACAGACCTGATACACAGCATCCATCCCTTAGAATAGATCCTTAACAGCAACAGAATAGGAATAATAACAGCAAGGAGCAGGAGTGGCCAATAGCAGCCGCTATAACGTGCCAAGAACCTTGCTAGACAGGAAATAATTCTCTCCTTTGATCCTACAACAACACTACGCAAGAGAAATTCTTGTCCCATTTTATAAATTAGGAAGTGAGCCCAGGCAGACTCAACAATACGCTAAGGCCACTATTCTTGGAAAGTCACAGAGTCGTGATTCACACCCAGATGTGACCTCAAAGCTTAACCTCTTCATTCTCTGCTGTACGATTTGAAATGACCACTGGGAAACAGCACCTAGTTCAATGCCCTCATTTCATAGATAAGGAGGAAGTACGGAATTAGCAGATTAGCGAAAAATGTGGGCACAAGGCCAGAGTGCCCAGGTTCAAATATCTGCTCTGTCACTTTCTGTCAAAGTGGCTCTGAGCAAGTTATTAACCTTTCTGGGTTTTAGCTTCACCATCTGTGAAACAGGGATAATTAGTTATGTTATAGGACTGCCGTGATCCATGTGGGCTACCGTTAAAGTCTAGAGAGAGTTGAAGGGAGAAAAGACTCCAGTCTGGTTGAAAGCCCTCTGGATGCAGAACCACTCTCCCACCCTCGGATGTCCAAGGGGAAACAGGGGAAAGATGAGCCCCCATGGGAGATCCAGCCCAGTGGATTCCAGAGAAAACCATTTCTCACAGAGGCCAAAGTCTGTGCTTCTCTTGCCAAGGAACCCACGTCCAAAAGACAACCCATTCGAATTCCTGCATTTGTGGATATGAAGTCTTGGCTCTGCCCTAATTCCCTGGTCACTTTGGACAAGCCACTTCTCAAGCTCTCCTGGCTCTAGGCTCCTCAGCCTTTAAATAAGGCAGATGGATGAGATAATTTCTGGAGCCTCCTCTCTCCCCTCTTAACCTTATGACCCTTAATCTGAAATAAGGCCCAGAGGTAAGGTGAGCACAGTGACAAAATGTCCAGGCTGCATCTTGGAAATGCCTGAACACAGGCTCCTGGTTTGGTCAGTGCTGCTGACCAGGCTTGGGCCCTGCTATCGTGGGGCAAACATTCTCTGGGGCAAGACAGGTGTTCAAGGAATTGAGTATAATTACCTGATGGTGAGTCTTTTATGTGAAGTGTTTACTGAGCTCCTGCTCTGTGTCAGACATTTGTTGGGAGAAAGTGGAGAATAAGGCAGGCATAGATAAATGGTCCCTGGCCCCCCAGGCTTATTATGATAAATGGTTTAAGGAAGGAAATTGTAGCAGGGGAATCTGGGAAGGCCTCCCGGAAGAAGTGACTGGCAAATTGAGATCCAAAGGATAAGTAGGAGTTGGCCCCAGGGGCAGAGAACCATCGAGAGAACTGTATGAAGGGTTTTGTCCCCGTGATCAAAAAGGTCTTTATCAGAACTGCCAGTAGAATCCCGTGGAATGCAGGACTCAGAGACAAGAGCCAGGTGCTTAACCAAGAGGGGCTATTAACATTTCCAGGAATGAGACAGACTGCCATCATACCTCTTCTGGTGTAATGCACAAAGATAACCACAACCTCCCTTCCAGGATATTCTTGTTAGAAACGCACAACCTCGAATCTCATCAGGAAAACACAGACAAAGCCCAAATGGAGGGATATTTCTGCAAAGTATTTGGCCTGCCCCCTTCAAACACATGAGCATTGGGGAAAACAAGACAGACTGAGGAACTGTTTCAAATTTGAGGGGCTAAAGAGATAGAGTTATCTGGGTGTAATTGAGGCGACTGGCAAAAACTGAGTCTGGACTGTTCATGAGATAAGAGTCCTGCGTCAATGCTCCAATTCCTGAATTTGATCACTGTACAGTGGATACATAGGAAATACCCTTGTTCTGGAAATATATAGCACATTGTCTGCTTTTGACTCCCAAAGTGGTCAGAAAAAAATGGAGAGATAAAGCAAACGGGGCAAGGAACAAACAACCGGTGAATTTGGATGAAAGATATACCATTGTTTGTACTATTCTTAAACTCTTCAGTTAGGTGTGGTTTTTTTTTTTTCCCCAAATAAAATGTTATAAGTAAAGTAAGTTAAGAGCAGTGCCAAATTGTCACCATCCCAGGATTGATGGCCAGCAGCTCCCCACCCCACTTGCATCCCCCCCAACCGCCAAGACTCCAAGGAATAATGATGCCTCCCTGCCCCCCTTCTTATGGGGAAGAGGGTACCTCTTCTGTGTTGAGGACGTTGGCGATCTTTTTAGAGTGCGCAACGTGACCCACCACACCCATGTCCAGGGGGAACACAATCTCCGAGTCGGGCACCACCAGGCATTCCTCAAGAACTGCATCCTTGTGGACGTTGAAGAGACGGGTGGCTAGCTCTGCGATGCCATTTCGGACTCTGTACATGAACAGGCTCATGCGGTCTGCCCGCAGGAGGAAGCACAGCTTTTTCATGACATTGAAGATGCATCTCTCTGCCTGCAAATTCTCCTGGAAGTCACGCAGGAGGTCGAAGATGATTTCACTCTCCTCCACGCTGCTCAGCAAGTGGTAGTCGCTGAAGTTCACGTCTGCCTCCTTGGCCCCCAGCATGTCTGAGATGACCTTGGCCCTGTAGCGGAGGTTGTAGTACTGTTTGGCAAACCTGATGTTCGAGTCCAGGAACTTTTCCACCTGGTCTGCCGTCACCTCCCCCATGGCTGGAATCCCACTGGCTGCTTCCGTGGAGAGGCTCAAGCTGGCCTTCCAAGGGCAGGTTTATGGTTTGTGGCAAAATGGAGTCAGGAGGTATGTCGTGCCAAGCTGGGCTTCTGTGGGTCTGGCCCGTGGATCTCGCTACTATGGCTGCAGAGTTGAGGGAGAGAGCTCGGGAGATTAAATCATTAATATTTCCCGAGAACAAGGATTATGAGAGGATCAGAAGGTTCCAGATGCTGCCAGTCCCCAGATGGGAGAAGGTGAGAGTTTCTTTCACCTTGGCCTAAAAGCTGAAGAGGGATTTCTAGACAGAGCAGGAGGTGGGCAAAACTAAAAACAACCCCGAAGCAGGGTCCACCTGCTACTGTAGGTGTGTTTTCTCTGCCTGCTGGGTGTTTTCCTTCAACATGTGACACAGAACCCTATATACACTGTTTAGGAGGTTTCCTTCAGCTTCTCTTGGAGAATTGGAAAATCTAAGAACTCTGAGCCAGCTGTCCTCCCTGAGGGAATGGCTAGAGCTGAGAGGGACTGCCCACCCCGCTCCCATCCCCCTGCCCCCTTTTCCCAGAGCCTCCCCAGCACGCCCTCACTGCGCATACTCACCATTCGGCCTGCTTCCCTGTGTATCTTCCCGGTCTGGCACCTGTGGGCTGCAGTTTCAGAATCTGCATCAAATTCCTTCCCAGATTTAGATGTCAACGACCCTTTAATTTTATTCAGATTTCGAGGGACCCTAGTGAAAATAACATTGTTCATATTTTTTCTTTTATTACAAAAATACATGTTCACTCTAGAAAATACACAAAGATCATTGAAGTCACCATAATCTTGCTACTCAGAGGTAACCTCTAGTGAGCACTTTTGTTTCGGTCCTTTCTCTAGAGTCTCGCTTTTAAAATCTATTTCCCCTAACCTCCCTCCCTCTCCCCCAACCGCCCCCATCTTTCTCTTAGCACTTTAATGTGGTTTTTCTGGACACAATCTGTGCTTTTTTTGGATTGTCAGTCAGAAATGCACACAGAGTCTAGTTGCTATTGGTTCTTTTTGAATCTTGAAATACCACAATCGTCACTGAAGTGCCCTCTAGTACACTAGGGGAGGAGGAGAACATTTTCTTTCTGATGAAGTGTACATTCATTTCCGTGAATATACCTGTGAAAGTCTTGTGTCTTTATATTGTAAACACTGTAGAATGCAGGCTAATGGACTGTTGCTGGTACTCTGAACTTTGCAAATAAACTTTAATGGAAAGTAGATTACTTCCTTTATTGTACTGTGCAGTAAATTCTTAGAGTATTGTGCCCATTCGGCACTGTGTACACAGGTGACCCCTTGGCTGGCCAGGCCACGCAGCAACCTGAATTTCTACATTCTCGCCATAAATAACATGAGCCCTCTGTCTGGAATGCTCTTCCCCAGCTCTCTGCACACCAGCTCCTTCTCAACCTCAATGTCTCAGCTCAAACTAGTCATCCCTTGTCTTACCCCGAGTAGACCCTCCCCAGGGGCTGCTTGTCACATCACTCTATTTCTTCTATTGAATTTATCACTGTTAAAAATTATCTTGCTTGTTTTTTGTTTCTTTGTTTGTTGTTTGTCTTCACATCTATATTATGAGTTGCATGAGGTGGGGACCTGCCAGGGCTGATTCCCTAGGCCTTCCAGTGCTGTCTGGCACATTCCTGATGCTCAGTAAAGAACCAACTTATCTATAAAATTAGAATGCCTTTACATGACTGTTGTGGAGATTAAGTGAGAAAGCCTATAGTATAGGGCCAAGCTATGTATTACCCAGTGCTTTATTAAGCTGAACCCTATGAAATTGCCCCTATTTTTTGTCCTACACAAACAGCAATTTCATAGAGTTAATTTAATAGTAGTTATCCAATAACTTTCAGAGATCAACCGGATTTCCTTGAAGACAGTGCTCTCCCTTGTCCTTGAAGGTATGCAAGCTGAGGACTGAGCAAAGAGATTCTAAACACCAGCATTAGGAAGATGAGTCTGGGGCTAGCAAGTCAGTAAGGAAGCCGTTGCAATCTTCCCAAAGGAAAGGAACGGGTCTAGGATGGGGGTTGAGAGAGTGAAGAGAAGGAAGTGGACATAGAAGCAAGAAGAAGGGTGTAGAAGACATCCTGGCTGACTGGGAAAGAGAGACATGAGAAAGAGTGGAGCAGGCCAGGGTAATTTGTGTGCTGTTAGGGCCCTGTAGGAAACTCGACACTGAGTGGCCCCCTTCAGCACATTTTGCTGGTGTCCAATGTTGACTTAATCTCCATTTCCTGGTTGAAAACTTTTCCTCTCCTAGCTTGCCAAACCCCAAGTCTAGGTGAAGCCACAAAGAGAAGGGAACTGGCTCCATCCTTATAATCCCTGAAACCGTCTGGTTGGTTTCCAACCTCATTTATACTTATCTTGGCTCACTCCCTTGTTTCACTTGTTCTTACCCTTGACCTACAGTTTTTATCAGTTCCTAATTGTCTGGTCATCTGTTGACTTAGTAACTTTATTCAACTACTTGGGTTACGTGTTGATCAGTCCCCGAAACTTGGCTCATCTGTGATGTTCTCCTTGTTTGACTTTGAGGGTCTATAATATGGGTCAAAGAATGAGCTTGGTAGAAGTTGGTCCTAAGTGCATTTTTACTTGCTGAGCATTTTCCTAAAGCTTGAATTCTGAAAGGGATCTGTAACTCAAAAATAGTTAGGGACTCTGGGGAATCCTGAAAAGACAGGTAAAATTAGGTCCTAAATACCTGCCCTGTGACCACAGCAGTAGAAAGGCAACAGGCAGGAGTGTACACCTGGGCTTTGGATCCAGAATGGTTTGTGTTTGAATTCTCTTCCTATCATTCACAAACTTGGACCTTTGACGGATTACTTAATCTCTGGTCCCAATTTTCTCATTTGCAGTTTGTGGATAACAGTGATACTTATAGAGCTGTTTTGAGGATTGGAGGCAGTGATTCTATTGAACTTGGTTGATAGACAGTTCCCAATAAATGTAACCTTTAATAATGATCACGTAAGGGGCACCTGGGTGGCTCAGTCATTAAGAGTCTGCCTTCAGCTCAGGTCATGATCCCAGGGTCCTGGGATCCAGCCTTGCATTGGGCTTCCTGCTCAGTGGGAAGCCTGCCTCTCCCTCTCCCACTCCTCCTGCTTGTGTTCTCTCTCTCGCTGTCTCTCTCTGTCAAACAAATAAATAAAATCTTTAAAATAAAAAAAAATGATAATGTAAGCAGAGTATGAGGCAGTAGTATTCGTAGAAAGCAGAAGTAATGCAAATATACCTATTTTCCTATTCTTTTGTTAAGCTAAAACTCTTATTTTTCTCTTTATAATGTTATACATCTTGGTGCTCTAGAAAATTGAGAAAATACAGGCAAATAAAAAGAAGAGAACAGTTACTACCCAGAGAAACATTTTGATGTACATCCTTCTTTTCTAACAATATAAATTTAAGTTTTATAATGGAAATGTGACGATGTAATATGCGTTTTGTTTGTTTAATAATACATGTAAATGTATTTCTATGCCATTAAATATTTTTCTTTAATGGCCTAATTGGCCTCCACTGAGTGGCTGAATCATAACTTGTTTTTTGTTTTTAAAGATTTTATTTATTTGAGAGAGAGTGAGAGCATGAAAGGGGCGAGGGGCAGAGGGAGAAGCCGGCTCCCTGATGAGCAGAGGGCCTGATATGGGACTTGATCCTGGGACTCCAGGATCATGACCTGAGCCGAAGGCAGTTGCTTAACCAACTGAGCCACCCAGGTGCCCTGAATCATATGTGTAGTAACATCTTTGCATACTTATTCGGTTATTTTCTTACTTGTTATTAAAAAACTTGCCCCGAAAGACAGAACGATTTCACTACTAATCTTTGAAGATGTTGCCTTGGCTATCCCAAAATACAAGAGTTTAAGTAAAGAAATAATGGGGAAGTCAACATTTTAATGCTAAGATCATGTTCTATTTTGAATGACCATCTCCCAGTGCACCTGGAACATACCCATGAAGGAAAAAATCTGGGATTCTAGGGTTTGTGATTTCCGGGACAGGTCAAATAACAGATCACTTTCTGTACCTAAATATTTGTAGGAAAAGTGACTTATGCTCCTTCACCCTAGTTAAAAGTCACATGCTTTTTCTTTCTCCAAATTAAATGTTCTGTGTTCCCAGTCTCCATCCCACAGTGCTGGCAAGATATCAAATCTGGGTAATTATTGTTACTGCTGCCCCAGCCCAGGTTCATGTGAAGGCCTGTTGGTCTAACTCAGTGCAGCCAGAGAACAACCCTCTGGCCTTTCATTCACACTGATACCATAAATGTGCCCCTTATTCAGGTTGGTATGAACCCTGCAAGGCTAACCATTCTGCTCTTCACGGGGATTCAGAGGTCCTCCAACCTCCCAGGCAACCCATATGGGAGGCTTTCCTCCCTTCTGCCCAGGGCAGAAAGAGGCGCAAATTCTTGCCACTCAAGTGTCCTGCAAAGCCTACCCCCATGGCTTGGCCTTGGGGAGGCTTTCAAAAATCTCCTTTCTCCCTGACTACTTGGCTCTCTGTTCTTTCCTTCTGGGACAGTTCAGCACAATTTCCCTCAAAGGCCCAAAGTGGGAAGGTATCTCTTCTTGAGCCTCAGAATGGTTACTTCCTGTCCTGCCACACAGTGGCCCTGAGAGGTGAGTGAACAAAAGACCAAGCCCCTTCCAAGGAGTCGTGTAGGGGACAGAGGGAAAACATCTATAATAGTTCAAAGCACCCTTTGTAATATTAAGAGAATGACAACAACATAAATATCCCTCAGTGCTTAAATGAATGACCGTGAACCCAAACACTGGAATACTATTCAGCTGCTGTGACCAAAGATAGCCACAATATTTCTTTCTTTCTTTTTTTCTTTCCTTCTTTCTTCCTTCCTTCCTTTCCTCCTTCCCTTTTTCCTTTCTTTCTTTCCTCCATGCCCAGTGTGGAACCCAGTCTGGGGCTTGAACTCAAGACCCTGAGATCGAGATCTGAACTGAAATCAGCAGTGGTCATCCCAGAGGTAACCAAGCCCTTCCACTTGCATGTGGATGAAAAGGCAGGGGTGACTGAAAGAGTTTTGACTCAGACTCTGGGGCCTTGGCAAAGGCCAGTAGCCTATCTTAGCAGGAAACTAGATCCAGTAGCGGCTGGGTCCCCCTTGCCTCCACGTAATTGCTGCCACGGCCCTCCTGGTCAAGGATGCAGGTATATTTACAGAAATGGACTAAATTAGATTATGAAGGGGATTGGGCTAAGACTAAAATAGGAAAGTTAATTCTTCCTCAAAGACTAGAAGAAATTAGTAAGCCAAATAGATCAGGACACTCATTTGGGGACACGCAAACTTAACGAGTTTATGTGCAAACAGTTCCAGGTTTCTGAATTAGAGCGTATGGCTCAGGATGTGGTTGATAAATGTGCTCAATGTCAGGCGGTAAATGCGGGAGGAGCTAAAATGGGAAGAGGGAAAAGAAAATGAGGTAAGGAACCAGGAATTTATTGGGAAATAGATTTTACAGAGATGAAACTGGGAAAATATGGACACAAGTATATGTTAGTTTTTGTGAATACCTTTTCAGGCTGGATAGAGGCTTTTTCCGCCAAACATAAAAAGATAGGAGTGGTAGCCAAGAGCTACTAAAAAATAATTCCTAGGTTTGGATTACCTCTCATGATCGGATCAGACAATGGCCCTTCATTTGTGAGTTCAATCTCACAGACATTGGGCAAGGTCATGAGCACTAATTGAAAACTACACTGTGCCTACCGGTCCCAAAACTCCAGATAAGTAAAAAAAATAATAAACCAGACTCTTAAAGAAACCTTGACAAATTAATTCTGGAGACTGGCGATGGATGGATAAATCTCCTTTTCGGGCTTCTCATTCTTATAGCCTTATTAATTTTAATATGTTGCTTTGTTCAATGTTTCTCTACTTGGTGCTGAGACTCTGTTACTGCAATGACTTCACGACAACAGATGATTCTTGCCACGCATAGAGACACTTCTTCACTGTCAGTGCTGGATTCAGCTGCCTCTGTCTTTTGTAACTCCCCTACACACTCCTCAACTGATCAATATTGACCCAAATGGGTAGGACAACTTTACACCCCTATTCAGCAGGAAGAAATTACAGAAGATGAGACCTTCCACCTTCAACTACCTTAAAGATTTAAGGGTCAAAATTGTTCAGGGGAAAATAATAAGGGAACAAAAGTCTGGCTGAAAAGTCAAAGATTTGACTAATCTCCAAAGAAAAGGGGGGAATGCAAGGACCTATTTAGCCAGAGCGACTCCATTTTGGTTAAAAGCCATTTTGTTGTTTGTGCAGTAAAACTTAAACTGACTCTGCCCCCCTTCCCCCAGAGAAACTTACTTAGAAGCAAATCTGGGAAACCAGTAAAATATGGTCAGCCAGTTTCTAATAACAGAGCCCAGAATACAAGGATGAGTCGGGCCAGGTGGAGACATCCAATCAGTGAGAAACACACATGCTTTTTCCCTAACCACCGAAGAATGTAAACCCCGCCGTTTGGGCGCCAACCTTGAGCACCAATTCTGACCGGAGTAATAGGTTGGGTCAAACAGCTACTATAGGGTAAATTGTAATTCAATTGGCCACCTGTGTGTGACCTAACATGACTACAATCTCATTGGCCACCCATGTGTGGCCAGACTTTTGCTCTATAAAGGGCAGTCTGTAAGATGGCGAGGGGTCGCCCTCTTCGGAGGCGGCCCTGACCGGTCAGTCAGTGGATTCTTGAGCCTGTAAGCTGGGGGTGGTCGCTCTCTTCAGAGACGGCCCTGGCCGGTCAGTCTGACTTCTAAGGCTTAGCATAGAATAGAGCTTTGCATAACTTTCACCTTGTCTCAGTCTCGTTCCCCTGGCCAATCAGTCTGACTTCTAATACTTATCATAAAATAAAGCTTTAAATAACTTTCATTTTGTCTCAGCCTCGTTTCGTTTAATAACGGACCTAACAAGCAGTAGATAGCCAAAAAGCAGCTCTTTATGCACTGATATACAACAGTCTTCAACATAGAATATTAATTTTTAAAAAGTGTAAAATAGTGTATATTTTATGTTTCTTCTGTGTAAAGAGACATCGTCTTGTATCTGCATAGATCACTGGTTTGCCAACCCTCTGTGTACATTAGAATCTCCTGGATGTCTTTTAAAAATATCAGTGCCTGAGCTCACTGTACTCGAATTTGATCTTAATATCCGGGAATGGAACTCAAACATTGTTATCTTTTAAAAGTTCTCCAGGAGATTCTGGTGTGTAGCCAGGACTGAAAACTGTTGGTATAGAATAACTGGAAGATAACAAAGGAAACTGGTGCTGTGTTTGCCTCCAGGAGGAATAATGGGGTAAGAATGGATAGTGTGGGAGAAAGACTTACTTTTCATCCTAAACTCTTTTGATCTTTTAAATTTGCTTGTACATGTTATCTGCTTTCAAGAACAATCAAACTTGAAAAAAAAAATAACACCCATAGCAGTGAATATATCAGAATAGCAAATTAGGAATAGCCTATTTGATCATGGGAGTCAGTCTGGGGCCCACTATAGCTTCAGAGCAAGTGACCGGTCCCACCTGGGAAGTGTGTCTGGTCAGGAAGTGCTGTGGAGGTAATTCCTCAAGGGGCCTCTCACATGAAATGACTTACTTGTTGGCCCATAACACCCTCACTTCAGTTACTTTTCAGAAAGCAGTTTGGGACAGAGTAATGACTAGAATACGTGACCTCCAGCTGCCAGCACCTCTTCGAACTCCAAGACCAATGGGAGGGAAAATGCCCGGGCTTATGGGCTGGGCTGCTGACCTGCTGTCATTGAAGAAAAGTAGATGAGCAGGGTTTGGCTTATGTGTTTCACCTCTTAGGTTCCTGCAGCAGGAACCTAGAGCATGAAGGTGAGGCAGGAATGGCAAACCAAAATCCGCTTCCAGGGTCCCCTGAGGATGTGTGCTTGTGGGGCAGTCAGAGAGGCCCGCTGCATTAACTAGCAGTTGGAGATGCTCACCTGGGAGGGAGAGAGGCAACAATGACTGGCCTAAAGCTTCTTCTGTAGCACCTCCCTCTTGCAGTGGGTCATATCCACATGTTCTTGGGTTTTGGCATCTGGCAGCTCTCAGTTTGACCTCTGCTTGATCTCAGTTTGATCTGAGATCAAAATCCACTTCTGGCCAGTTGCATGACCTCTTAAGTAACTTAATATTCTGACCCTCATCTGTAATGTGGATTAGAAAGTGTAGAATAAGAGAAAAAAATCATAGCCATTATTAAATTATTATTTAATTTAATTATTATTATTAATTTATTATTATTATTATTATAATTATTAATTTATTATTATTTAATTTAATTTAATGTCTATTTAGACACCAGTTTTTACTGGTATCTATTAGAGGCAAGGATGCAAGGTGGATTCTTACATTTGACCAGCACAGTGGGTGTGGTGGGTAAGAGTGGGCTTTCCCATCAGATGTAACTGCGTTAAAATCACATTACTGTCACTTACTAACTGGGACCTTGGGCAAGTCACCTTTCATCTCTGAGTCTCATTTCCTCACCTATAAAGGGAGCGTCATAATATAGCAACTCCTTGAAAGCTGCTATTAGGGTTAAATTAAATAATGAATGTGAAGACTTTTGTGCATCCAGAGGTATACACCCAGAAATCAGCATCTGTTGCCACTGTGTGTATTGCAGCCTACAGGTAGTTGGCAAAGTACTTGACACTCATTACCTCACTTGACCCTCTCCAGGAGTGGGAAGGAGGGGCGCATTAGGTGTGGGGGATCGTGGAGCATCAGCTACCTTTGGAGAAATGAGAACACTAACAGCTACTGACTTATCTCCAGTCACAAGGGACAGCATCAGGAGTAGAACCCAGGTGTTCTGATTCCCAGTATGGCTTGTGACTTCTGGAAGCTCTGGATCTGATGGTTGACAGAAACTTGAGGATCATCTCTAGACAAGAAATTGAGTTATTTAAAATTACTGTGAAGAAGTTCGCTGCAAAGGGAGGGAAAGGAAGTTGACCCTTTTGCTTCTTTCACAGGTGCTCTTGACCTTCCACTCCCCTCTAGTGTCCCCTTCATTCCTCACAACCCCCACCCCCCAACAGGCTACAAACAAGAGGAAGACAGAATGAATAAACATGTATTCAGTATCAGAGAGTGTCCAGTTAGGGGGCAGATAATTAAAGCAGAATGACACGGTAGGATGTGACTGGCAGGGTAAGTAGGCCTCCCTGGGAGTGAGGGGGGCTTTTAGGCTATGACCTGAGACAAGAAAGGAATCAGGCATTCGGAACCTGTGTTCGGGTCCCAAAAGAGAACAAGCTTGGCGAGCAAAGGTTGGAGAGCAGAGAGAGACAGATGTCCGGTGAGGAGAAAGGCGCCAGGGCCCAGAGCATTCAGGGAGGAATTTGATTTTATCTATACATGTCAAGAAAACCCACTGATTATCTTAAATGAGGTTGGAATTATATTTCATATTTATTCTTACATTTTTATTCACATCTTAAAAGGCAACTCTGGCTGTTGGGACCTTCAGTGGAGAGAATAGGTTACACTGAGGGCAAAACCCCTTAACGTCCCAGCTGACCTTTCCCCATTCTGGGCCTTCATTCACCAGCTACAAAGAGGAGGTGGGAAGGAATGGGGTCCCAAGAAATCAGCGATAAAGACCTTGCCCCTCCCCCGCAAACGTAGAACACTTAACAGCTCTAGACAGAACGCTTCTGTACTTCTGACACTTTTTCCTCCCTACGCTTTCAGAGTTAGGGTGGAAAACCGGTAATAAGACCTCGCAGGCGCAAGCGGAGGAGGACTCGCCCTAAGAAACTGGGACTCGTGGCGGTGCTGCACGGAGCAGCCAATCGCGAGGAGGAGAGCGGCCAGGGGGCGGTACGCCCGCGGGCCGCGCCGCGTCATTGGCTGGCGGCCGCGTCGCTCGCCGGCGGGGCCACGTGACTGCCACCTCCCGAGAGGTTGTAAGGGTTGGGTCTTCCGCACCTCTAGGTCGGTAGCTCCTGGCCACTCCACGCGGTCCCGCCCGGGCCCCGCCTTTTTCGGGGGCCGGGCGATGGGCGGGGAAGGGGCCGCGCGGGTTAAAGGGAGGCGGGTCCGGTACCGGGCTCTCCCTGCCCGCGCCTGGGTGTCCGCTCAGTCTCGCTACGGCGGAGGACGTGCCGCGAGCCCTCGGTGAGCCGGGAGCCCCCAGACTGAGAGGTGAGAGGAGGGGAGGGGGCGCGAGAAGGGAGGAGGGAGAGATGCCGGTCTGCGCGCGGTCAGAGGGCCCCTCTTGGGGGCATCCCGGCCTGTGTCCGAGGCGTGGTGGGAGGAGGCGGGGGCGTCGTGGCCAGGCCGTGCTAGGTGGGCGTGCGTCGGGGTTGCACCCTCGTTCAACAGGGGCGATCCCGACCCTGCTTCTCAATAACCCACCCCCTACCCCACACACATCCCGCACCTCCTACGGTGCTGTTCTTCTGCCGGAGTCCTCATCTAGCCGTGTGGAACCCAGATAACTGGGAGAAAAAGACCGAGGAGATTGGAGCCGCCACGACTACCCAGCCTCCCACCCTTGGACGGATGGGGAAACTGAGGCTTGGACACGCAAGAGGACTTCATTATCTTGGTTTTTAAAACCACACACATCTGGTTAAGTACAAATCAGGAACTGTACTTCTTCGTAGACTAAGTTGGAATTCTTTCACTGGATGGATGGGGCCACTGAAAGGACACAGAGAGGGCCAGATACTTGCCTGACATTATGCAGCAAGTCCTTCGCAGAGCTAGGACTTGTACCCAGCTTTCCCAAACTCAGAGAATATCAGACTAGGCCCTTTCTTTGCACAGACTGGGGACCACGTGAGTTAGAAGCATATAGAACTTAAACTTTCCGGCACCCATTCTAGTTCCTTTCTTCCATTTCCTTATTTATGGTCCTCTTTATATAAAATCTGGAACTAATGTGATATCCAATATTGGATTAAGCAGAAATTCTTGTTTTTGAATGTCGAGTGAGTAAGAAATGGAGAGCCAAGCCTGTTGGAAGAAATAAGCCCATTTGTTTTCCTTTCAAGAATCTCCAAGGACAGACTAGTAGCTGTCGTGTTTTTGAACAAATGCTATGTGCCCAGGCACTGTGTTAAGTACTTGGGTTAGCTTTATACAACTTGCAAGTTAGCCCATTTTATAGGTGAGAAATTGATGCTGGCTAAAATGAAGTTTTTCACCAGTGCCATGCAGTTGTTGAATAGTGTAGCTGGGATCTGAATAGAGATCTGTCTGACTCCAGTACTTACCCAGTGATTCTCCTAGTGTGGCCCTCACCTCCCTGGCTCCGAGTCACCCAGGGTGCAGTCTTGGATCTCATTCCTGAATTTGCCTGAGAATCTGAATTTTAAAAGATCTCTGTATTTGAATATCATTGTACTATAATACGCTGCCTCCCCGGGGGAAGATCTAGAGTTTACGTATTCCGGGCTTTGGACAGGTCTAGATTAGATCTATGAGGGGTGAGCATTTTGAGCACTGACGTTACCTTTGCTGAGCATAAACCGCCAAGCAGATGGTTACCAAACTGTAATTTCTTGACATGGCTTAGTTATGGTGAATGGAAGTGGAGAGAGAGGGGTCACTGCTTTTTCTTTACTCCATAGCTATTAAGCTATCATTCATCCATTCACTCAAGAAATATTTGTTAAGCACTGGTTAGGTGCTGTACATGGGTCCAGGCATAGGAGATACAGCTGTGAACAAAACAGAGCAAGTTCCTGCCCTCATGAGAAAGACAGTTAACCATGAATGAATGAATGAATGTATACAGTGCGAAATGGTGAGAAGGGCCATGGAGAAAAATAAAGCCAAGTAAGGGGGATAGGACTGCAGGGCAGGGATGGGCCCGGGAAGGAGACAAGGCGATGGCACTGGTGCTATTTTAGAAGTTGTGTGTGGGAAGGAACTCATTAGGACAGTAGTTGGGCAGAAACCTACAAGAAGCAAGAAGCAAAGCCATGAACATAGCCCCAAGCAGCATTCCAGTTAGAGGGCCAGCAGAAGTGGCTGGAGGTAGGAACCTGCTTGGCTTGTTTGACTCTTGGCTGGGGTATGAATTACTCTAACCAAAGTGTAGTTACAGAGGTAAATTTTACATTGTTCCTCCTGATAGAAAAGGAAAATGAAAATGTTACCACTGTGTGGGTGTCATATGAAAGATAAAAGTAATTTTATTATTAATCCTTTACCAACCCTGCTTCAATAATGTGTATATTGCTTCAAGCAGTTTACCTTCACTTAGTAAAATTAGTAAGGTTCAGAAATGAGTTGAGCACTTAACCACGAACTGTTGATTTGATCTAGCTCTTAAAACTTCATAGCAGGGAAACTGACTTGGGGGTAAAGTGGTATTTTAGAAAGAGAGGGAACCCTGGGAATTGGAAAATGAGGGTTGAGAATCTGGTCCTACTAGTTGAGCAAGTGACTGGAGGAAAGGATTCATAATCCCTTCTCAGATTTATTGAGGAGGCAAATGGGAGATGTATATGAAATCTGTTTGAAAGCAGTGAATTACTGTTAAGGAACTATTTAATAGTTTGATCCTTGTTTTACATTAAGTTATTTTCCTCTTGGGTATTTTACTTTTCTGTCTTACATTGGGCTTTATACCAGAAATAATACGTCATAGCGCTTGTGCTACTCGCCTAAGCTTTATGGTAGTTCTGCTTTTTGCATCACAGACTAAGTGAACATTGCTAATCACTGGTGATGGCTGGGAAATAAGACTTTTTTGTCTTCATTACATTTACTTGAAACTCCACCTTTATTTCAATAAATATAGGTATACCACCGTACACCAATGGGAGGCACTGTGTCAGGTCTTGGGTTACGTAGGAATGAGGATGACTTGGTGTTTGCCTTTAAATATGCACTCTAGTTTGAAAGACATGTGACTTTAAGTGCTAAGTAGTTATATGGAATATGTCAGGGTAGCATAGCCAAAGAAATTTTAACCCCTTTGTCCTCTGGCATTTGAGGTGGGCTTTAAAGGAGTAGGAAAAGGACCAAGATAGTTGGAGATAGAAAGAAAAGGCATTCCAGATGAATGAACAACATGAGCGAAGACCTAGAGGAACATAGGATGCTTAATGTTTTCATGGACTGGTGACTAGAACCGTAGTGCTTGGAAGGAAGCAAAAGAAAGGCAGGTTCAGCTCATTTATGGAGAGAAACCTATACTAAACTTTTTAATTATATGCTGTGGGAGGTGGAGAGCCATTGCAGATTTTTGAAGAGTGTATCCAAATGGTTTGCTCTCATGTTGTTAATGAATGCTGCTTTTGAAGAAGAGGCAGCATACGTGGTGGTTAAAAAATGCTGGTTCCGGGATGTCTGGGTAGCTCAGTTGGTTGGGAGTCTGCCTTCGGCTGAGGACATGATCCTGGAATCCTGGGATCAGAGTCCCAAGTCTGGCTCCTTGCTCAGCAGGGAGCCTGCTTCTCCCTCTGCCTGCCTTCTCCCCTGTTTGTGCTCTCTCTTTCTCTCTGAAAAATCAATAAAATCTTAAAAAACAAAAACAGTGTTGTTCCCATTAAGTTTTTAAGGCTAAAATATGTCTGTAATTTTCAAGTAGTTGAATGGAAAAAACCCCGAACAGGTATGTTTGCAGAGTGCAAAAGTGCAGATGTAGCAAAACATTAACAATGGGTGAATTGTTAAGTTGTGTAATAGGAAATGTGAATATACCAGTGTTCCATGTATCATTCTTTTAACTTTTCTGAAGATTTGAAAAGTTTCAAAATAAGCAGTCCAGAGACAGAATAGGTGTGAATCAGACAGGCTTTGATTCCAGGCACCGTACCTCTGCTTACAAGCAGTGTGGGTCCTGGGATATTATTTCCAGACTACACAGACCACGCCAGTTACAGTCTAGTTTAGTTGAGATTTTTCCACATAAGTGAAGAGAGTCTTTTGGTAGAGGACTTGTTCACATCAATATTAGGTTAATGTTAAGACTTCTCAAGTTTTCCACAAACTTTAGATCTAGGTTATTTTATATGATTGCTACTTCTTTCCCCTTCTCTTTCTGCTTTTGGATTATTTGGTATTTTCTGTGATTCCGTTTTTATCTCCTTTGTTGGTTTATTGGCCATAACTCTTTGTGATTAATGGAATTGCTTTGGGGTTTATAGTAGAAATCCTTAATTTATCACAGCCTACCTTCAGTAATAGTAAACCATTTCGTGTATAGGATAAGAACTTTTTAGTACTATGCTTCCTCTCCTACTTTTGTTTATGTTAAAATATATATATTAAACATAAAATTGGGGGCACCTGGGTGGCTCAGCTGGTTAAATGACTGCCTTTGCTTTGGTTCAGGTCACGATCCCAGGACCCTGGGTTTGAACCCTACATTGGGTTCCCTGCTCCCTGCTTGTGCTTTCCTGCTCTCTGTCAAATAAATAAATAAAATCTTAAAAAAAAAAATTGGCCATTTTAAACTTACAGTTCAGCGCATCAAGTATGATTCACAATGTTGTGTAACTATTGGTAGTCCTTACTTTTAAAACTTAAAAGAGACTGTAACCATTGAGAAAGAAATCATTCCCTGCAGTCCCTGGTAATCTCTAATCTATTTTCTGTCCCTGTAAATTTGCCTATTGTAGATACCTCATGTACGCAGAATCATACAGTGTTTGTCCTCTAGTGCCTGGCTTCTTTCACTTAGCGACACGGGTTCAGAGTTCATCCATGATGTAGATGAAGAATATCAGAACTACATTCCTTTTTAGTGGCTAAACACTATTCCATTGTATGGCTTGTGCCACAATGTTTATCCATTTATCTGTGGGTGGATACTTCGGTTGTTTCCACATTTGGGCTGCTATGAATAATGCTGTTATGAACGGTGGCATACGAATATTTCAGTTCCTGTTTTTAATTGTTTTGGGGGGTGCTTATATCCCTAGGAGTGGAATTGTTGGGTCATGTAGTAATTCTCTTTACCTGTTTGAGAAACTACCAGACTGTTTCCCACAGGGGTTGTACCATTTTATATTCCCACCAGCAGTGTATCAGTTACCTTTCAGAGAAACAGAACTCAGATTTTAGAAGGCAAAGGTAATTCTTTTTGGACTTTTTTTGGTTAAAATAACTTTTTAAAAATAGAAATCAGTCTGTCCATAACAAAATATTTATTAAATGCCTTCCGTGTGCCAAATTTTATGCTAGGTATTACAAGAGTTTGCAAAAAGTATAAAACATCTCCTTGAACAATTTGTAATCTAGTTGAGAAGGTAAAGCATATATTCAGCTCATTCATTGAACATCTAAACAATGGAAATTCAGAGAAAAATGAGATACCATTTATGTGTTAATGACCAACATACTCCTCTCATTTATTTTTCCAGTTTCCGCTTCCCTCTTGGACTTGACACCCCAATTTCTTTCTTTCTTTCTTTCTTTCTTTCTTTCTTTCTTTCTTTCTTTCTTTCTTTCTTTTAAAGATTTTATTTGACAGGCAGAGATCACAAGTAGGCAGACAGGCAGGCAGAGATAGAGAGGAAGGGAAGCAGGCTCCCCGCTGAGCAGAGAGCCCAAATGCGGGGCTCAATCCCAGGACCCTGGGATCATGACCTGAGCCAAAGGCAGAGGCTTTAACCCACTGAGCCACCCAGGCATCCGACACCCCATTTCTAAGTGCTCACTGGACATCCTCATTTGGATATCTAAGGGAAATGTCAAACCTGTGAAACCTAAAGTCAAACTTTTTGTTGTCTCCTTTCTTTCCACTTCCTCTTCCATGTTCCTAGACATCATTCTTCCTTTTGTATGTGGTCCACCTCACGATTTGTGTTAGACTTGTCCTTCTCCTTTATTGTCTCTTGTCTGGTTGTACCACCGAAATGTCAAACCTCTTGCACCCCTGCCCCGCCTTGGAGTTCATGCCTTTGTCAGCCGTAGCGCATGGGATGAAGTCCAGGCTTTTTGGGATCAAATGAGAAACTAATCTTTCAGTCTAGTCTTAATCTCCTGCAGCTTCACCCCAGGAATCTGGCATTCTGGGTGACGTTTTCCTGGGTCTTGGATTATCCTGGGACCTTTCACTGGCCTCAGTCTCCTTTCCTTTCTTATTTGCAACTTCTTCACATTGGCCTATGCCCTATGCTGCACTCTCCGAATATGCCAGACCTCTGTTGATGGCATTTAGATTGTGATAGCTCATTGTTTATCATTGTCTTAACCCTCTGATTGTGCGGAGAAACTGGGGTTCTTATTCATTTTAGCAAGAACTTACTGATCCTTATGTGCTAAGCATTGTTTTGTTACTGGGGATACTGTATGTGTGAGAAAGACTGTAATAGTTTCTTTAGTTTATAAATACATAATATAATAATGCTATGAAGAAATAAAGCCAGGTAAGGGTTTAGAGAAGGATGGGATGGAGTATTAATTTTATTTGGAATGATCAAGGAAGGTCTCTCTAAGGAGATAATACTCCGTTGAGATCTGAAGGATAAGAAAAACCCTGCAAAGATCTGGGGGTGATTATTCCAGGCAAAGAGAGCTTGAGCAAGTGCAAAGACCCTGGAAAGAGAATCAACTTGGCATGTTCCAGAAACAGCAAGAAGGGCAGTAGGAAATGAAGGTAGAGAGGTGGGCTGGGCTCAGATTTCATAGGCTATTAGAGTGGCCCAGATAAGATGGTGGAGGGGAGTGAAAAGTGGTTAGATTCCAGGTACTTCGGGCAGTAGGGAGAAGATGGATAGCCATCTGAGATGGAGCAGACAGGACTTGTTGAGGATCATATATAGGATTAGTGGGGTAGGGAAAAGAAAGATTGACCCCTTGGTTTGGGGCCTAGGTTCTGATGCATTGTGTCTATCACAGTGATTAGCTTATAGTAGGTGCTTAGTAAATATTTATGATGTAATGAAGACCAGTATCCAATCTCTAGGAGCTCCCATAGAAAAGTCAACCAATCCAGCATTGGAAGGCTTGTTGACACTAATGAACATTTGTAGAATAAGCAAAGGTTGCTAACCCACGGAACAAAGATGGGTCTGAATTTTCATCTGATGGGAAACAGTCTTTCCTTTTGCTTCAGGAGGCCTGCCCTCTCACAGCATTAGCTTCTCAGTCTAGGGCCTGGAACAGTTTGCCTAGGCTCCAGCCATCCTGGCTGCAGGTACCTGTGAATAGGTTGGAGATAGGTATGGAGCTATGATCTTCCCTGGATTTGTCTGGCAACAGTGGGTTGGAGGACCAGATGGCACTGTGTAAATGGAGACTCTACCTTAGTTGTACCTTTTATGGTTTAGTTTTTTTCTAAAACAACCTTAAGTTCTTTCCTTATTCATAAAAGACAAAAAAGCTAAAATATTAATTGCTTAGTAGGAAAAGAAATATTAGCATAACAGAAGATGTAATAAGATAACATATAATTATTTATCAAATGCGTGATATTTTAAACCCTTCTCAGAAACCTTCAGGGACTCTGTACTGCCTGCACATCAAAGTCTGCCTTTTTTAAGCTGGCATACAGAATCCTCCAGAATCTCTCCCAGGTACCTTTGCAGCTTCCTCTTAAACCAATTTCCCATGTGCATCTGGTGCTGAAAACATTCTAATTTCTGATTCTTTTCTGCCAATCTCAGAACGATCTCTGAGTTTTCTTCTCCCTCATACATTTTCCAAGTCCTCTCTTACTCTTTCAACTCTGACCCAGACTTTAGAGCCCAGGTGAGACATGAGACAGGTTCTTCTCTTGAAGCCTTTCTAAACTCTTCCAGCTCCTGGAGATTTCTCCCCTGTGCAGATGCTATGATCATGGTGGTCGGCGGCTTCAGTTTTATGTAGCAACGAGTGTGTGGCATGTACAGACAGGTCGAGCAAAGCATGACTATGGAGCCATTTTGTTTCAGAGGCTGACTTTACTGCTCTCCTTTGAACATAATTGCCGTCTGAAAGGGCATTTCAGTTTCACGAATTGCACAACTGTTATATAAGCACTGTTGTTAAAATCCTATGCCGTAATTACCAAAAGTAGACATTGTTTTGCTTATATCCAAATCTTCAAAAGGAAGTTTGCTGACTGCTGTTGGGCATATACGGAAGAGGTGTAACCTGTCTTCTAGTCCATTGCTCTAACCTCTTGGTTATTCACATGGATATTGTGCCAGAGCTGCTGGTACTCATCTGGATCAGACCACCTTCTAGGTGGTCACAGCTGCGTGTGTGCTGTTGAAGAAGGAAGTACAGAAATGTCTTTCCTTTTTGTGTTGCCTGAGCTACTGTTGTTTAATGTATGCATATGTAATATGTATTTTTCAAATGGTTTTTTAAAAAAGATTTTTATTTATTTATTTGACAGAGAGGGAAGGATCACAAGTAGAGCAGCAGGCAGAGAGAGAGGGGGAAGCAGGCTCCCCGTTGAACAGAGAGCCCAATGTGGGGCTCGATCCCAGGACCCTGAGATCATGACCTGAACTGAAGGCAGAGGCTTAACCCACTGAGCCACCCAGGTGCCCCTCAAATTTTTTTTTCCCCACTTCGGATTCCTGCAAAGTAATGTGGAAAGCTTGAATGTTTTCCTCTTCAACCTTTCCTCTTCTCACTCTCAATGATCAGTGTTATTAGAGGGAGAAACTAGCCTAGACGTTACAGTAGAATCATGTTTTGTTAAACTTAATGGAATGTATAGTTTGTATTTCAACCTCCTTAAAATGGATGTCTGGCTATAAGCTCTATCCCAAGGACAAACACTGTCACTTCTTAATGTTCATGGAGCAATTGATGAATACTATAATTGAAAGCAGTAATTGTCTTGGGGAAGTGAGAGGATTTTTGTGCAAAAAGGGGTATTTGAAAAATATGTTCCTGAGTAGATATTGCCACTTGAAAATAAATATTGCTTTGCATCCTACTTTTTTTCTGTATTTGAGTTATTTGCTTAGCCAGTGTTGTAGTTCCTATTTTAGAAAGCATATACCTGGACATTTTGGAAGATACAAAGACTACTTAGAATGGAGCTTGTTCTCAAGGAGCTTAGTTTGTATGAAGGTCATACCTACAATTTAGTTTAAGACAATTTTTAATGTAGTTTTATGTTGCTTTGGGTTTTAAAATAGTGTGAAAGGGAAAAAATATGTAGTGTTGAGGAGAATTTTAGGAGGTGAGTAGGACAGATGATGGAGACTATAGACGGCTTTTAGATTCAGACTGATGGCTGTTATCGGTTCCACTTCTAGGAATTCAGACTGATGGCTGTTATCGGTTCCACTTCTAGGACTGTTTGTGAATGAATACCTAAATTTTTGAGAGCTAGAGATGAAAAGGACCGTGGCCAAGATTATAGTGAATGGAGAGTAGGGTACAAGTTTGTAGTTACCAGTGCTAGGGAGCAGGTAGGTGAAAGTGGGATGTGTAGGGTAGCTGAATTCTAACATGTTTGGAAGTATCTGAGGTTAGAGAAAGCTAATTAGATAGGTGGTAGGAATAGCACCATGCTCAAAAAGAGCTATGCTTAGAGTCCTAAAATCTGGATTTTGTTACCTGGCTCAGTCATTTATAAGCTAAATAAATTACTGCATTAGGCAAGTCCTTTCACTTTTATAATCTATCTATATTTAAAGTGGGTCTCTTGGGTGGCCTGGGTGGCTCAGTTGGTGAAGTGACTGACTCATGATTTTGGCTCAAGTCGCGATGTCAGGGTCATGATATCTAGCCCTGTGTCAGGCTCTATGCCTTTCGTGGAACCTGCTTAAGATTCTCTCTCTCCCTCTGGCTCTCCCTCGCCCTTCCCCTCATGCTCTCTCAAAAATAAGTAAGTAAGCAAATAAATAAATAAATATTGGGCTTCTTATAGATAGCATATAGTTGGGTTTTATTTATTAAATTTAATCTAAAACTCACTACCTTTTAACTGACATGTTTAGACTATTCACAGTTGTAATTATTTTTGTTTGTTTTAAATTCTACCGTCTTGCAAGCTGTTCCCATTGTGTTCCACCTACTTTTGGTTCTTTTTTTCCTCATTCCTTGCTTTCTTTCAGATTGAAAAAAATTTATGATCCTGTTTTCTCTCTGCAATTGTCGTATTATTTGTATTTTTAAAAAATTAGTAGTTACTCTTGGGTTTACAATATACATCTATTATCAGAGCCTGCCTTCAAATAATAATTTATCACTTCATATCTAGTTTAAGACCTTAAAATTCCCAATTCCTCCACCCATTTTTTGTGCTATTTTTATATAGTTTATACAATTTTACATTTATATATTTTATTTTGCATATGCAAAATGCATTCCTGTTGTTACTTAGAGGTTTATCTTTTAGAGCAATTAAAGATATTACAAATTTAAAAATGGATTTTATTTTATTTTCATGTGTTCCGTTCCTGGACTTTACTTCTTTGTTGTGTATTGTGTAGACCTATTTCTGTTTGATATATGTAAATACAGTAGCACTGGTCTACTGGAAGTTCTCTTAGTATTTGTCTGAGAAAGTTTTTATTTCTCCATCTTTTAAAAGATATTCTCTCTGGTTATAGAATTGTTGACAGCTGTTTTTTCTGTGATAAAGGCATTACCCCGTTATCTTCTGATGTTTCAAATGAGAAATCAGTTATAATTTTTGTCTTTGTTCCTGTGCATTTCAATTTGGCTGTCTCAGATGTTATCTTTGTCTTCAGGATTTTATCTTTGCTTTTAGCAGCTTGAGTATGATATATGTAGGTGTGGGATTTTGTTTTATTTTTGTTTCTAAATTTGTTGTTTTTGGTATTCTCTGAGATTCTTGGATCTATAGTTTGGTGTCTGTCTTTAATTTTGGAAAATTCTTGGCTACTGTGTCTTCAAATATTTTTTTCTGCCCATTCTTTGTCTTCTCCTTTTGGGATTCCAATTATAAATAAGTTAGATTGTTTAATATGTCCCATAGCTCTTGGATATTCTCTTACATTATTGTTATTGTTTGTTTTTTTTTAATTCTGTTTTTCTTTTTCAGTTTGGGTAATTTCTTTTGACTGGTCCTCGATTTCATGGATTCTTTCTTTGACTCTGTCAAATATGTTGATGACCCTGTCAGAGGCATTCATTCTTCATGTATTAACTGTGTTTTTCACTTTTAGTATTTCAATTCAATTCTTTCTTATAGTTTCCATCACTCTGTTGCATTTTCTAGTATTAACTTTTATCTTTTTCCTTCCCAGATAGTAGCCATGTCAGGGAAGATTAGGATTTTGTTGGTTTTTTCTTATGCCTCTTTTGCATATCTTAGGTTTGGAAAAGCCTTTTGACCCAGGAATCACCAAGAGCTGTTCCAAAATAGAAGGACATAAGAAATGTACTCAAACTAGCTTGGCCTGAGTAGGAAGTAAGAAGAGAGTTATAGACGGGTTGCATTGAGGAATGAAGAGCTGCTGTGTGTATCCGTAAATCTGATTGACTTGCTCAGGGTAAGTGGTCATCTAAATCTGTTCTTTTCTTCTTCATAACTTAATAAGATCATAAAGTAACTATTATTTCACTCTCGTTAAATGGGATGACCAGCTATAGCCCCTTCATCCAAACAAAATTAATGTGTGTTATTTTTACAGTAAAGGGTGTATTTTTCTGTCAGTTCCAAAACAGGAAATTTTCTGAGTCTTCCATCTAATATAATTTAATCTCTGGCCACAGTCATAAAGTTGTGTATTCATTTGTCCTTTGATTCATTCAAATACGTTGTAAGTCTCCTGTCTCAGAGTTGTTGTACATTTGTTGGTAATTACAGTGGTGAACAAGATATCCTTTCCTCCAGGAACTGGAGAGACTCTTACTTAACTAACACAAAAGTGTGATTAGTACTATTATGAAGCTGCAAAATGCTATGGGATACAGAGAGTATAGTGATTCACTTGGGCTGGGGGATTGGTTGTGCTTTGTAGAAGAGGTAGCATTTTAACTGGGTATAAAAATGCTTAGAACCTTGATGGTCAGAGAGGTTGATCACCATTCTAAGCTAAGCAAACAGCTAACACAAAGGCATTCACTTGTGAAGTATCTGGTAAGCAGTTTATGGTCTATTACAAGAAAAGGACCATTTTAGTTTCAGGGACTTGCAGGCAGCAGTGAAGGTTTGCAACTAGATCCTGTTTTGTGGTATACCAGGGAATGAAAAACTTGGAAAGACGACAGTGATAGTGGGAGGGGACAGGCCATCCTGACACCTTTTCTGAGGGGAAAACTTCGAGGGGAGCCAGGCAGAGATGGAGAAGAATTCTTGATAGTTTATACTTTGGGAAGTCCCATACCTAATGACTTATTTGCTTTGACTTGGCTGGTTTTGGTCTGGTTTTGTTTTTGTTTTTGTTTTCCCTGATCAAGACATACGAGGCTCAAGTAAAGAAAGTGAATCTGATACTTGCCCCCCAAACTGAACTTCCTCTTCACTCTCACAAAAGACAAATAGAACTGTTAAAATGTGTGAGCACTGAGAATTACTTAATCCATTAATTCTGGTGTTTTCTTCAGGATAGAAGGCTGAAGCGTCTGTCTCCAGAAATGTCTTTAGAAAGTAAAGAGCAAAATGATCTGTCACCCAAGAATTCAGCTGAAGAAAACCACCAAAACAGTTCTCTGTCTGATATGCATCTGCAGCTCGAAAGGGACTCAGATACTGCCTTGAAGCAATTTGAAGCAAGTGATCAAAGCACACCTTACCGTAGGATCCACATGGAGCCTCAAGAGAAGTCAACTACTGACTTCAAGCAATTCGTCATTAAAAAACTGCACAAAAGTTGCCAGTGCAGTCCAGCCAGAGCCAAAAATATGATTTTGGGTTTCCTTCCTGTTTTGCAGTGGCTCCCAAAATATGATCTGAAGAAAAACATTTTAGGGGATGTGATGTCTGGCTTGATTGTGGGCATCCTGTTAGTGCCCCAGTCCATTGCTTACTCCCTGTTGGCTGGCCAAGAACCTATCTATGGGCTGTATACCTCTTTTTTTGCCAGCATCATTTATTTCTTATTGGGTACCTCCCGTCACATCTCTGTGGGTATTTTTGGAATATTGTGCCTTATGATAGGTGAGGTAGTTGACCGAGAACTACTCAAAGCCGGCTATGACACTGCCGAGGGCGCGCCTTCTCATTTCGGGATGGTTTCCAATGGGAGCGAGCTATTAAACCAGACATCGGACTGGATGTGTGACAGAAGCTGCTACGCGATCGCGATCGGCAGCACAGTGACCTTCCTGGCTGGAGTTTACCAGGTAAGAAACCGTGGCCCGAGTCATTCTTTCTAGCAAAAGCAGTCCCTGTACTTGAAATCTCAGATCTCTCAGGGGTCTCAGAGAGTGTAATAATTAAAGCTGTCATTCGTTGAATGCTCAGGACATGTGAGGGATAGAGCCAAAATTCAAGCCCGGGTTTGACTCCGCAGGTGAGATAAGGCTGTTTCTCTTCTCTCAACCTTAGGCTGCCTCTTAGCCAAGGAATTTCAGTCAGCCAGACTGTCATTATCTGGTTGTAAAAACGTTGACCAGCTAGGGACCTCAGATCACTCGGGACAACTCCGTCATTTTACACGTTGAGAAACGTTGGGTTTGCTTGTGATGATGTGTGGTTGCTTATCAGCAGAGTCAGCATGAACAAGCCAGGAGGAGGGTAACAGGCTGCAGGTTGGCAAAGGGAGGAGGGCAGGTGGTTTCAAATTGTAGATGCCCCACCTTTAGATTTGTTGCTCTGGTGAGTGACTCTCACCAAAGATGGCAATTTTCTTGGACTTCTGGGGAACAATTGAGAACCACCATTTTGTATTATTAGCCAGAAGAAAGGATTAGAAAATTAGATTCTCTTCGGGTCTCCCATAGAATCTGCTAAGCGACCATTATCATCCTGCCCCTGTCTTTTGCCTCCAGGAGTCCATGCCAGCCTTAGACCTCTTCTCTGTTATAGGCATTTGGTTCCAGTGTGGGCTGGGGGAGGGAGAGTAGCTCCTTTTGTGTAGTGTCTGGTGAAGAGGAGAGGCAGAAGCAGGTGACAGGCAGAAGAGTGGGGGGCTCTGCGGGGTCTGTGTTGGCTATTTTATTAGTATGTCTCACCAGTGAGAATAGGCTCAGTAGAATTCTGAGGAATCATTGGGAAGAAGAAAAAATAAAGAAATGAAAAAGTTTTGTCTTTGAGGACGCAGATTTGGTATGGGAGGCAGTTTGACACCAGCACATACACACTGAATGAGAAGAGTTTCTCGGCATGAGGTTGATGAGTGTGTGCTATAATAATTTTCAATATGATTCTTTGATGTGCATTCAGTTTTTTATCAGTTAAAACTTCACTTTTATAGTACTGATTCATAATTTAATAAAAACACATGGTTTTTTAATTAGGAGAATTTTTCCAGGTTGAGTTTTTATAATTTCTTGTGGATCCTTAAGAATTTTTTCTTTTCCAAAGAGGTCTGAACTTTATTCATGCTTAAGACACATTGTAGAAGAAAGTAGGAATCTTCAGTTCTTGTCTCATGCGGGCTGAGTAACAGTGTGTCTTTGAGCTAGTTTCTTAGCCCTCTGCGTGTCAGTAGAACGAGAGGACTGATGTACAGTTAATTTTTTCCTACCTCTGACATTTTGTGATGCTGCAGGTACATCTCCATGCAAAGCAATGCCAGGGTATTTATTTAGAGGGTTTAGAAGCTCTTTTCCACTTACATTTAACACTTATATATCCTTCCTTCCAGGTAGCGATGGGCTTCTTCCAAGTGGGCTTTGTTTCTGTCTACCTCTCAGACGCCTTGCTGAGTGGATTTGTTACTGGTGCCTCCTTCACTATTCTTACGTCTCAGGCCAAGTATCTCCTTGGGCTCAGCCTTCCTCGGAGTAGTGGTGCGGGCTCGCTCATCGCCACTTGGATACAAATCTTCAGAAACATTCATAAGACCAATCTCTGTGATCTCATCACCAGCCTTTTGTGCCTTTTGGTTCTCTTGCCAACCAAAGAACTCAATGAGCACTTCAAGTCCAAGCTTAAGGCACCAGTTCCAACTGAACTCATTGTCGTTGTGGCAGCCACGTTAGCCTCTCATTTTGGAAAACTAAATGAGAAATACAATACCAGTATTGCTGGGTCTATTCCCACAGGGTTCATGCCACCAAAAGCACCCGACTGGAACCTAATTCCTAGTTTGGCTGTAGATGCGATAGCTATTTCGATCATTGGTTTTGCTATCACTGTATCACTTTCTGAGATGTTTGCCAAAAAACATGGCTACACGGTCAAAGCCAATCAGGAGATGTACGCCATTGGCTTTTGCAATATCATCCCTTCCTTCTTCCACTGCTTTACTACTAGCGCAGCTCTTGCAAAGACCTTGGTTAAAGAATCAACAGGCTGCCAAACTCAGCTTTCTGGTGTGGTGACAGCCTTGGTTCTTCTGTTGGTCCTCCTGGTAATAGCTCCTTTATTCTATTCCCTTCAGAAAAGTGTCCTTGGTGTAATCACCATTGTAAATCTCCGGGGAGCCCTACTTAAATTTAAGGATCTGCCCAAGATGTGGAAGGTTAGCAGAATGGATACAGTTATCTGGTTTGTTACCATGCTGTCCTCTGCACTGATAAGTACTGAAATAGGCCTGCTTACTGGGGTTTGTTTTTCTATGTTTTGTGTCATTCTCCGCACTCAGAAGCCAAAGACTTCATTGCTCGGTTTGGTGGAAGAGTCTGAAATCTTTGAGTCCGTGTCTGCTTACAAGAATCTTCAGACTAAGCCAGGCATCAAGATATTCCGTTTTATAGCCCCTCTCTACTACATAAACAAAGAATGTTTTAAATCTGCTTTATACAAAAAGACTCTCAACCCAGTCTTAGTAAAGGCTGCTCGGAAGAAGGCCGCAAAGAGAAAGATCATGAAGGAGACAGTGATTCTCAGTGGAATTCAGGATGAAGTTTCCATGCAACTTTCCCATGATCCCTTGGATCTTCATACCATAGTGATTGACTGTAGCGCAATACAGTTTTTAGATACAGCAGGGATCCATACACTGAAAGAAGTTCGTAGAGATTATGAAGCCATTGGCATCCAGGTTCTGCTGGCTCAATGCAATCCCTCTGTGAGGGATTCCCTGGCCTGCGGAGAGTATTTCAAAGAGGAAGAAGAAAATCTCCTCTTTTATAGTGTGTATGAAGCAGTGGCCTTTGCAGAATATCAGAATCAGAAAGGAGTATGTATTTCCAATGGTCTGAGCCTTTCCAGCGATTGACTGAGAAAGTAGATGGAAAGAAATATGATGTCTAGCCAATAGGTTAAGGTTTGAAGGATGTAACATTTTGTAGTTCCACAGTGGAAACTGTTGCACTTGAAATTTTAACCTGGGGCGCCTGGGTGGTTCGGTTAGTTAAGCGTCTGCCTTCGGCTCAGGTCATGATCCCAGGGTCCTGGACAGTTAAGCATCTGCCTTCGGCTCAGGTCATGATCCCAGGGTCCTGGCATTGAGCCCCACATTGGGCTCCCTGCTCAGTGGGGAGCCTGCTTCTCTCTCTCCCTCTGTGTGTTCACCCTTGCGTGCGTACGCGTGCTCTCTCTCTCTCTCAAATAAATAAATAAATATTTTTTAAAAAAAGTTTCACCTGTTTGTTAGACATTATTCCTTTGATGCTGATGGCCTCTGTAGATAGACATATGTGGTGAAGTTTATAGTTGGGCAGAATCACAAAGAAGTAAATAATGTGGTTTCAGGCTTCCTTGCAGATATGAGGTATTCTTGGAATTACATAAATATTGAACTGTAAACTAGCCCTCAAACTCAATTACCATGCTATTGTAGAAGATAAGCATATGGACTCTTCCTTCAGAATCAGGGGGTAAAGCCGACATTGATGTGGGAAGCGCTGGCACCCACTTGATGTGACTCTTTGGAGAGGGAGTAGAAGGGGGCCAAGGAAACAGTGTTGTGCCTGCCTGCCCTGATACCAGCAGGTCAGGAGACTTCTGGGGCAAAGGGTTTATTCTTACTTGTACTTCTCTCTTCCCAGTCTTGGCTCCCTAGACATCAGTGGCATCTCTGGCTTGGTGTAGGAGAGCACCATTCCTTAAGGCAGGGAACCATAGGCACAGTCTTATTAGGGGTTTGGGGGCTGGGCAGGCTTGTGAAATCCTACCAGCCGGCCTCATGTTACTTAGAGCATTCTTCATGATACATTGGATGTTTTTAGTCTTGCCTGTTTATTTAGGGTAAGTACGCAAGTGAAGAGCTCTTCTTCTTAATCAGCCAGAATAATAGGAATCCTCCCTGTCTTTTCTGTGATCTCAGTCTTTCCCCATTTCTGAGTATTTCTCCACCATTAAGCTCTTTGGTAGCTTTCATTCACTTAGTGTTTCTCATGGAACCTGTCTTACAGTGCTGTGGATTACCAGCGACAAGCTTGCCAGGTAAGAGGCAGAACGCTGACTCCACAATTCTAGACAGCCATTTTAAATGAGCCTGAGGCCACTGTTAAGGATGGATTGGAAAAAGGAATGATTGATGGTTTCCTTTAAGATTTGTTTACTTAGCAGTGAATTTTTTTTCCCTTCCCATGGCATTTTAGCAAGGGTCCCTGGGGATTGACAGGCTTCTTCAAGTAGAAGATAACTAGTCATCTTCACTCTTGCAGGAATATTTTATTGTAACCAATGGAAAGGAGTGCATGGAAGTGATAAGATGCTTCCAAAAGAACATCAATAATTAATTGGTAGATGTTTTACTGAAAACAAAGCTAATGCTTACTGCCATGCACCTTATTGATGTACAATAAATACGGATGACAGTGGCAGCTTTTAACTCTCTGCGTTACCTAAAACTAGTATGCAGGAGGATTTAGAAACATCACATTCATACATCCCATCTTCTTTGTATATTATTTATGACAGCTGGCCACAGGTTATGGCCACAGGAATAGTTCCTTTTTAAAAGCAAGAATGTCCGACATTAAAATCTTATCATTCTGTATGTGGACCTTGATAGGCAAAAAACCCAAAAAAACAAAAAAAACAGGTTTTCCAAAGTTAGGACTAGGAGACTAATTTATGTGAGCTTGAAACATTTAGCCACACTAACACAAGCAAAATAATAATTACAGAAATGCAAATCATTTTTTAACCTCCTACTACATTCTAAACAACTTAAAATATTTATGAGAAGCAAACCCTATGTGTAGGGCATCTGTTGGAGTGGGACACCTTTAAACATATTTAGCTTCCTTGTTGGCTCCAAAAACCCCCAAGTGTTGCTATTCTATTGGTAGAACTCTGCCCATCTGTTTACATGGAAAATGCCTTTCTATTATTAAAACAAAGCTATTTCTCAAAAAAAAAAAAAAAAAAAAAAAGCAGATTTCTGTCTTGGAAGTGATTGACTTCGTGGTTAAATATAATAAGTACTAAATTTTGACATCCTTTTAGAACTTAAGTCTAGAATTTCAGAAATATTAAGTGCTATTTGTTATTTCTGGGTTTTTTCCTACCTTTTGTTGGGTTTTAGCCACTACTTGCCCTTTCTATCCAGTTTTAGGAATAGGAATAGTGAAATCACAGTGTCTTGGTTAGTTGTTTTTAATCCCTCTTAACTACCCTGCCAAACCAGGTTTGAATCCAGACCATTACAGATGTCTAATGCCATGTGAGAGAGAGTAAGTGAGTACATGTTTAAGATAACCCTATCATTTAGCAAACACTAGCACAGCAAAAAAAGAAAAAGAAAAAGAAAAAAAAAAGTGTCCAAAGAATCTGGAAAATGCCTTGGAATGGAGGAACAAGATCTGACTTTGACCTGACTTCTCTGTCCATATGAGGATATAAACAATTATGGAAGTTCATGCGATTAGCAGATTCTTGAATTGTGTTCCTGTTTGTTCCTCTTCGACCCAAGCAAGCAAACAAGAATCTACTTTTGGCATCCACTTGTAAACACATTTAAGATTTCACTAGAATTTATACCTCACTTCTCTGCTTGGGTTGAGGCCCTCCTAAACTGACACACTGTTGATTGCTAGTATTTAAAGAAATCAAATCTGAAACCAAAATCTAACTCACCAACAAAACCATTATTTCCATTTTTTTTTTCTTGCTCAAGGCTTGGACTTTAGTTAATAGCTGATACTTTACACACTTTATGGATACAAAAATATCTTGCTTACCCTCAACTTTAGAGTCTAAAGGAAGCATTTTCTCATTGCTTATTAACAAATATATAAAATTCCAAATATCTTCAAACGGTCATTTAATTGAAACGTAGTGTCTACGTTCTTGATGGTTAAAACTGAGAGCCAGAGGGGTGGGGTATTCCAGGGCACAGAAAGAGAAAGGATAACATTCAAGAGGAGTGAAAGGAATACACCATTGAAAAAGCCTCTAACCAAATGGGGGAGAAAGGAGAGGGATCCACTTGAGTAGGATCCAATCCCCAGAGCCTCACACGGCAGTAGGGAGAGGAAGAATAGGAGCCACACCTTAATTTGACAGCAGAGTCAGAACTGGGTTCTGTTTCTAGAAAGGGAGGGCAGATTTACCAAAGCTGAAGGAGCTGAAGAGCGTGTGGTACCCTAGGGCTGGGGCAAAGGCGCAACTGACCTACTCGGGAGCATAGACTGAGGGACTGTAGCCTACGATGGTGGTAAAAGTAACAAATGTCTAGTTGACAAATTTTTTTTTTTTTTTGAGTGGGACCAAAGGAAAAGAAATCTGAATAGTGCAATTTAGCTTTTAAACAATAGTAGTCATTGAGAGGTGCCTGGGTGGCTCAGTGGGTAAAGCCTCTACCTTCCGCAGGTCCTGATCCTGCTCAGCAGGGAGCCTGCTTCCCTTCCTCTCTCTGCCTGCTGCTCTGCCTACTTATGATCTCTGTCTGTCAAATAAATAAATAAAATCTTAAAAAGAAATAAACAAAAAACAAAAAACCAATAGTAGTCATCGAAACCCAAATTTGGGTAAATTTCCAGTATGATACATGGTGATCTTTAAACATATATCAAGATGTTAGATGAGTTCATTAGACTACTCCAATGCTAATGAATATGTTTCAACGAACGGTTACTCTCTGCAGGCATACTTTCCTAACAGTTTGTCGCTGAAGAACACATTGCCTGGGTGTTAGCCCTGCTCTTAATATAAATGTGAGAAAAACGCAGTGAATTTCTTGGGAACTTAAATGGAGTCTGGAAGTTACGATGATAAATTTGAGCTCTGGGATCTTTGTTAATGTTATTAATGAATTGTTTTCCTCTCTGTATTGTGACAGATGAGCTATAGGTTCCTTCTGCACCTGTGTAGATAACAACTCAATACTTGCTGAGACCCGTGCAGGGATCTAGGTCCCTGGGCCGGGCCCTGGGACTCTGGTACTCAGTCTAGTAGGTGGGCTATACAGTAACTCTCCTAAGTAGTACCTGGGGCACTTGGAGGTGCTTTATGGAGGGGCTAAGCTGAGCCTGGACCGAGGTCTGAATAGGAGACCGGCAACTGAGGCAAAGGAGGAGGCATGGGTGCTCCTGGTCTCTTCAGGGAATGATTCCACAGTGAGATGGCAAAAACCCACTCAGCAGGGTTTAGGCTTTGTTTCGTTTTTCTGTTCTTTGAGGTTTTTCTCTTTTTCCCTCTGTTTTCTTTATCTGTTCTAGTGATGCCTTAATTTGAAGCTGGGTTTTCAAAACTGCAAGGAGGAGGAAATTAGATCCAGAAGGCTTTTAGGCTTTGAACTAATTTGGATTTTTTTTCTTTTGTATTAAGATTTCATTAGATAATCAAGATTGGAATCACCAAGTGTTAATATAAGAATGAAAAGTATAATGGAGGGTGCCTGGGTGGCTCAGTCAGTTAAGTGTCTGCCTTTGGCTCGGGTCACAATCTCAGGATCCTGGGATCCAGCCCTGTATGAACCCTGTGTTGTGCTGCCTGCTCAGTGGAGAGTCTGCTTCTCCCTCTCCCTCTGGCTCTCCCTCTGCTCATGCTCTCTCTGAAATAAATAAAATCCTAAAAAAAAAAAAAAAAAAAGAGTGAAAAGTATAAAGGAACATGCCAAAATAATAAACTTACTGCTTTGTTATCATAGCCTGTTATTATTAACGTGAAATACTATTGAAACATTGTAAGTTAAAGGTACATTTTAGTTTTTTAAAAAAATGTTAGTAACTTTAGTGAAGGAGAATTTAGATGTGGGAGTAGGGGAAGATTTATTTTTATAAGGTAATTTTTATTCTGACAAGGACTATTATTTTTAAAAGTGTTTTGTACCTAACATTTTTTTAAGTAAACATGTTACAGTTGGAAAAGTTAAATAAGCAATATACTAAAGAGTGGATTTTTTTTAGGTATGTATTCTATTTTTCTGTTCATGATATAAAATGTGGACAAATTGAGTTATGAAAACTAAAATAATGAAGGACACTAAATGTCTTTATTTGAGATACCATGTTTGCAAGCCTATAGTGGAAACTTGTACCTGTGTTAGACCTGAATTATGGCTCTGAAAAAGGCCAGGTAATTATAATCTTATTACAAAATACCAATGACAAAATTTTCTAACTGAAGGCTTTTTGGTTGGCAAATAGACAAGCAGCCTTAGCCAAAAAGGGTTTTTAACTGCAGCTTTAATGAACTTACTTTAGGGAAGTTCTCTACCCTTCTTCCTCATTCCCCATCCCTAAAATAATAAGATACTGGGAATCAGAAAGCTCATGCTTTTTCCATTCAGGTCAGTTAGGAAATTACTATTTGAGTTCTGATGCTGCTGTGATTTCTCAAAAATCAGTGGGAACAAACCAATCCATATAAAATACTATGTTTTTTTGGTCTCCTTTGCAATTTTATATACAAATCAAGACAGATGAATGAACATAAATTCTCAGTTTTTGTCTATTCCCTAAAAAAGTAAACTGCTCCTTTTAAAAAAAATTATTCACAGCTAATTACCTTTAGGAACATGTTTTATACCACATAACTCTTTTTTAATTAAAGCAAGTGCCTTGATGCCATTCCATATAAATCAGGCTTAACCTGTGGGATGGGGATGAGTTGATGGGTTGCAGCCTGTTGTGGGAGGTGGGAGTGGGGGTTGGTTAATAGCAACTGTTTTTCTTTTGGGAGAATAAATTCATGTTTATTATGTAAGATACTCTATGTGCTGAGATCTAGAGGTGTAATTTCATTTCTGATAATAAATTGTTGTGCTAATAAAATACTACTCTGTGTCTAAATTATTTAAGTGCAACTAAGAAATGCACGTAGGTCACCAGTGAGCTTTGGAATACCATCGCTTTACATTTGGAGAGTGATTCAGTCATTAATTTTTCCCAACTATAAGAAGAGGATCTGTCCTTATAGAAGGACATAATGCGTAAAGATATGTATTTCTTTCCTTTTTTGCTTTGTTGTCCTGAGTGAGTAAATTAATCCTTCAGGAACTCGATTTTTTCATCAATGAAGAGGGGAGGAGCACGAGATTGCTTGAGGACCTGTCCAGTTCTCATGTTGCATGACTACTATTCTGTACCTTGTGGGAATCAGAAAACCCCAAACTGGCTCATGTTTTACTACTCCTAACTCTGAATTTTGGTAAGTGAATTTTGAACCATCTTTTCGCCATCAGTAAGTTGAGGCTACCACCTTGTACGCAGGTGAAGGAGTTGGACTAAATGGTCTTCGAAGGGCCCTTCGAATTTTACCATCCTGTATACTCACCATGTGTGTACACAGCACGTGGGACCCGGAGCCGTGTGCGGTGCCTCACACACTCATTCTCCAGCATCTCTCCAGCTACCTTGGAGGGCTCTGCTTCCCCATCGCCTTTCAGTGCTTGTGTCCTTGGCCTCTTCTCTCATTTAGCACCATTGCTTAAGCTTTGGATTTTCAGATCTGATTGAGCCTGATGAAAGTATGGCTCTTCTTGGAGAAGAATACATACACATTCTTCTTGGAGAAGAATACATACACATTCGTATGTATACACACACACGATTTATATGGAGGCTGGTTCATGGCCCCCCATGTCATGAATACTTTGCATTATAAGCTCTCTCCAGATGACTACATCCATGTCCTCAATTGATTTGTTATCTGTGTGATGATGGCAGCCAAACATGATTTCTAGCCTTTCTAGAACACCAGCCAGCATATCTGTCTGTACATAAATCTCCAGAGCTGTCCAGTAACAGCTGGATGCCCAGAGGCACCTCACATAGAATACAAACTCATCTTCTCTTCCCCTGTTAACCCATCTTGATCATGGCATGACTCAGCAACTCAATCCAGAAACTTGGAAGATTTTAGAATATTCCTCTTCAAATCCATCTACCTGGTAAGACTCTCAAGTCAAACATCTCTTTCTTGCCCTCAGTGTTCATTTATCTTCAGGACTATGCCACAGTCTACCTAGTTAATCTATTTCTCTACAACTCAGCCTCCACACTAGTTACTGATTATTATCTTTAAAAAAAAAAAAAAAAGACCTTTGTTACTTCTAAGTGGTTCTCCAGTGTTTTCAGAGTAAGTTCAGAATCAATGCTATAGCCAATAAGACCTTAAAAAGTTTGCCCTTGGGTGCCTGGGTGACTCAGTTGTTAGGTGTCTGCCTTTGGCTCGGGTCGTGATCTCAGGGTCCTGGGATTGAGACCCCGCATTGGGCTCCCTGTTCGGCAGGAGGCCTGCTTCTCCCTCTCTCACTCCCCCTGCTTGTGTTCCCTCTCTCTCTGTGTGTCTTTCTCTGTCAAATAAATAAGATCTTAAAAAAAAAAAAAAACCCAAATTAAAAAAAGTTGCCCTTGCTTACATCTTCAGCATCTTGTCCTGCCCTAGGCCTTTATATATGCTGTTCTTTCTTCCAGGAATAGCCTCCCAGCCCCATATGTGTAAACTTTTCTACTCTTTCCAAATACTTCTTACTAAAAGTCCCTTGCTCTTGGCAACATTTCCTATTGAATTCCTCTTCTCTCATGCAGAGTCTCCTTTGGACCTCATCTCTGCATATTCTCAAAAATGGCATTTACCACTCTTATTTTTCCTTCTCCATCTCATCTGCTAACTGGACTCCCTGAGGATAGGGCTGTGTATTTCATCCTTAGAGCCTCTGTGGCCAGCAGTGGGTATCAGTTCTAAGCATGGATATGTTTGGTGGATATTTATTTCTCTAAAACTGGTTCATTTACAGAGCATGTCTGTCTTGGGTCAATTACATGGCCTGTGGTTATCAATACGTTGGAAAAAGTCTCTGATGAAGGGATAGGTGTGTAATGCGGTTGGATTAGGTGGTCCAAGGCACAGTTGTTTCTTAGTTAGTTGCCTGAACAGGACTCACATTCTATGTCTTTTCTATCTTTCCTTGTCTTCCTTTTCAGTCTCTACCATGTCAGAGAAATTAAACATGGCTGCTTCTAAGTGTTCTGGGTTGGCCAGTTGTCTCTATTGTGTAATCTCTCTCTGCCCTCTGGTGGCCAGAATATGCTACCACATTTCACCTCAAAGAAGTATGGCCTCTGGTAGCACGAACAGTTAATAGGCAATTTTAGAATACATTGATTGAGCCTATTTGTACTTTTGCATTACAATTTATTGTCAAGATTAAATGATAAGGAGTAAAATGGTGCTTGGCAAGTAACAGGCAACAATTCTTAGCTTCCTCCCTTTTAAATCAAAGAGCCCATCTTAAGAACAGGGCAAAGAAAACTTGAGTTTTATCTAATGATCAGCCTTGGTGGTTCTGGAACACTAAACCCCAAGATCTGTTAGTGAAAGGGAGGTCTGGAAAAGGAGGTCCCTGCTTCTAGACAGTACCTGTAAAGTTTCAAATAGGGATGGGTACTAATGGCATAGCATTTATAGAACTTAGTCTGTGTCAGGTATATATTTTTTATCTTCATAACAGCTCAGCTGAGGTAAGTCCCTAGTTCCAGAATGCTAGCTTACAGAGAGGATTGGTCAGCTGGGGCAAACTAAATCCTCAAGTGGGGCAAGAGGCACCAGAGAATCAGGGAGAAGCCACAGAGGGCCTGACGAAGACAGGCAACTCAGAAGGGATAATATCTTCTTTTAGTTTTAGAAAACAAAAGTATCAAACAAATAAAACCTTAATGTCCTGACAGAATCAAAGGTTTGTTCAGCCAATGTAAACCAGACTGTAAAAGCTCTCTCTTTTGGATATGATTTTCATCTATAGGGATCTAATTCATTATGATACATCAAATGAGTCAAGAATGTGAGACTTCTTTTTTTAAACAAGTTTAAGCACATATTTACCGAATAGTACTATGTGCAAGGCACTTAAATGAAGCCTTTCATACCAAAGTTTTGTGTGTGTAAATCCTACAATGACTTTATGTGGACGGAAATAGGCTTAACTTTATATATTGGAATTCCTCACTATCAAAGAACAGATGATAGATAACCTGGACTGGAATACTAGTTGAGGCAATGACATTCATGGAAAAATTTGCAAATTCTTTTACAGAGGACAGCCTTACCCTATCTTCAAGTAGAATCAATGCTTCATTCAGCCTTAAAGAAAGGTGGTGTTCACCCATTAATGTATGTATCAGTTTATACACAACTCTTTATTGAAGTGCCTATGATGTGCCCAGCACAGTGCTAGGCACCATTAAGGTTACAAAGGTCCTTGCTCCCCTGGAGCTTACAGTCTACTCAAAGAGCCACAGGACACTGATAAAAATTTAAGTGCTTAGGTAAGTGGTAGAGAGACAAAAAGTGCTAAGGAGTTGAGGGAAGGCTGGAGCAGGTGCTGAAGTCTTTAAAAAAAAAGCTGGAGAAAGAGGACTCCACAGTTAGTTCCTGAAAGGCCTGCCTTGGTGGAGAGCAGGAGAGGTATTCCGGTGAAGGCACGCAAGTACACACGAGTACAGTGTGTGCTCTCCAGGGCCTTATCCAGGGGCGGCACTGATGGTACTGAGCAGGCAAGCGGAAATGCAGGTTGTAACCAACTCTAGAGGGTGCTAAAACTCAACTGAATAATCCAGTTTTTATTTATTTATTTATTTTAGGCATTTGGGAGCCACCACAGACACTTGGGCAGGGGAAATGGCATGATGTCAAGAGATTTAACATTATGTGCCAAATGCACTTCAGGGGCAGAAAGGTGAACAAAGGAATTCAAAGTTATATTAGTAATCCTGACACAAAATGACAGCAGTAAAGGCGCTGACAGTGCGTGGAACCACAGGACTTCGCCAGAAGACAGTTTTCCTCTCCTATGTGTTAAGGACTTAAAATATGTATAGTACTTTTGGTTCAAATTATTCTAGTTTGCTAAAATGAAAAATATACAAAATAAGATTTCAAAAATCCATTTAAACATCTGCTGGGGTTTTAAAAAAATTGTTGTTTTGTTCAACACGGAAGCAGTCTATCATTAATCTGTTTTATATGGGTTTCAGTTAAATGATTATAGAAAGAAAAATAACTGAATTTCTATGGGTTTCTGAAATAACCAAAAAATTAATCTGCACTGGATGGGGGAACTACACTACAACACTGACAGGTACTTAGCTTTTCTCTTGAATGCTTGTATTTACCTTCTAAAAATGAAACAGACACTCATCTTGCATATTAGAAACAGATACTAGGGTTATAAAGGATATTAAAAATGCCTTCTTTATAGGAGAAAAACTTCAATATAAATCAGATTATAAATTTATTTTGTTTTAAATAACTTAAGATCAACTCTGCTCTAGCAGATGTCTCTGCAGGACAAACATAAAGGAATAAGGGTGAAGTAATTTTAGCAAAGGCAAACAGTGTGCCTTCATGTTAATCACAAAGTCCAGGCTGGATTACTCACAAGTGGAATAATCCAAATAGGGAACGTTCCAAATCCTGTCACACGTGTCCTTTCTCCCACAGATTTCCCTCTCACCTTGTCTGGAAAGTGAGAGGTACACTGGGCTATATGTCCTTTCCCAGGATTTTCTGATATATAAGGCCCCCACATTGTGTCCTATCTCCTTTTTAATTCTCCTCGTATTCCCCTGTGCCCCAGCTCCCTCTGACTAATAAGCATTACAAGATGTGTTCCTACTCTAGGTGGTTCCTGCTAATTCTTTGGGCACAGACAGATGTACCTCTGCTCACTACTTGGCTAGCTGGTGCAGCATTCAAGAGAAAAGCTAAGAAGATTCTAGAGTTACCAAATCAGCAGAAAGGAGTTAACAGATCTGGAATAAGAAGTGCTAATGCTTTTTTCCCCCTCTTCTTTTCTTTTTTGATAGTGAGTGGGAGTATTCGGATGGCCGGCTGGCTGAAGAGAGAAGTACTAGGATCCAGCTAGACCAGTGGTTCTCAAAGTAAGGATCCTGGACCACATTAGCATCAGCAGGACCTGGGAATTTGTTAGAATGAAAATTTTGGGGCCCCATCTAATACCCACTGAATCAGAAAACTGGAGGTGGAGCCCAGCAATCTGTGTTTCAGCAAGCCTTTCAAGTGATTCTGAAGTGAGCTAACATTTGGAAACCACTAAGCTAGACTTACTGGCAAGAGGTTGGCTCCTACCCCACCGTGTGCTCGATTTTCCTTTGGCCAAATCAGCAATTCCCAAACTTTTCTGTACATTGGAATGACCTGGGCAGTTTCACAAACTACTGATGCCTGTGACCTATAACTATAGATTGTGATTTAATTGGTCTGGGATAAGGCCTGGGCTTTAGAAATTTTTTTAAAGATGCTCAAGAGATCCTAAGGTGCAGACAACTTTTGAGACCATTTGATTAATCAAAAGATAACACACATATTTGTCAAACTTCATTCAAGGAAGTTTCCTGATTATTTCAGAGGACTGGAATGTTGTCATTATAATATTGCTTAAAATTTAAGTTCAATAACCTATCTAAAAACTTTATTCTTATAAACTACATTTTCTAAATCAAAAGAGGCAATTAATGCCTACGTTATTTTGTTTGGAGGAGATCTGTAATTTTGGAGTCAACAAGAGTTTGTGTCACTTTCCTCATTAAATATTCATCTATTCCATTTAGCTGTCCAAAAACGGTGTCAGGAACACCTACACAAGTGGAAAGGAACTGTCTAAGTTTCTGTACATTTGAGATGGCCTCCGTGATGGTGATTTTTGGCTGCAGTGGTAAAGATACCTCCCCCTCCTCTTCACTTCCAGCTTCATCTCTATTTTCAGCATCCTCCATGCCCTGGATGATCTCTGTGTCTATCAGCTCTGGAGCGATGATGAGATCATCATCGGCAGTGACAAAGTCCTGGAAATGTATTTCGTTGGGGACACAGGTGGCAAGAGCCACAGAGTGCCATAACTTTTCAATGGCTACCTCTGGTTCACTGGCTGCTGCTTCTGTGTCACAATCTGTCAGTTCCGTGGGGATGATGCCTGCCTTCTGCCAGCATCTCACCACTGTGGACTGCTTGACTGACCACCATGCTGCCGCAATCATGTCGATGGCCCGCCCGATGTCCACTTTTCCTTGGTCCTCACTGCTGTGGAGCTTGAGGAGGAGCTGGGTCAGGAGGTAGCTTCGGTACCGCACTTTCATGGTGTGAATTATGCCGAGATTCAGGGGCTGCGGGACGGCAGTACAGTTAGAGGGTAGGTACCCCACTTGGATCCTTTCCAAGCGTGGCAGCATGTTGTGAGCGGAGCAGTTGTCGATCAGCAGGAGGATGCGGCGTTCCGCCCGCTTCATCCTGGCATCCACTTGCATCAGCCACTCATTAAACAGATCCTGCGTCATCCATGCCCACTGGTTGGCTCGGTAATCACAAGGGAGGGAACGGACGTTCTTGAGACAGTGTGGGTTGGCTGACCTACCAACAATCAACGGTCTCATTTTTTCAGTCCCTGAAGCATTGCAACAAAAGAGTGCTGTCAACCGCTGCTTTGCTTTCTTGCCACCTCTACAATGGTCTCCTTTAGCAGCAAGCGTGTGCTGGGGAAGCAGCTGGAAAAACACTCCTGTCTCGTCAGCATTAAAGATATCATCTGGGCTGTAGTCAGCAATCAGTTTTATAATTTCCCCTGCATGCCACTCGTTAACCTTATCTATTCCTAGACCATTCATTAATCTGTCACTATCCTCTCTACAGACTGCTTTCAAAGCAATTCCGTGGCGATCCCTAAATCTGTTCAGCCAACCCACACTTGCTTGAAAATTGTCATAGCCAAGCATGTTGGCCAAGTTTAGTGCTTTTTTCCGAATGACAGACCCAGTCACAAGAATGTTTTTGGCATGGATTTCTTGAAACCAAGCAAAAACAGCTTTATCAATGTCATCATAGAGAGCGTTCCTCATCCTTTTCCGCTGGGGTCCTACAGATGCCTCCCGTACCTTCTCTTCAAATTTGGTGCGATCCTTTAAAAATGTAGACAAGGTAGAAGGGGTGATACCGAATTCTTTTGCCACATCACCTTTCCTCTTTCCTGAGTCTACAGCTTCCACCACCTTCATTTTCTCCTCCAGGGAGAACTGCCGACGCTTCTTGTTCCCCTTGTTTGCCATATTCACAGAATGAGTGCTGGGCCACAATTACCAGGGCTGAGTGTGTCCCTCCTCTAGGCTTGTTTTGCCACAAGTGTAGAAAACTGAGGAGAGAGAATGTGGAGTACCTGTCAGGAACCAGAGATAAAGGATTCCCTCTAAAAGGTGGGTCAGATTTTTCAAAATCCTGCTAGGAAATGATAATATAAGGCCAAAGTCAAGAGAAAATAGGATTCATACTACTGACTTGTAGGGATTACTTATACAGATTCACAGAATGTTTGAAAAAAAAGAGACCTTACAGAGCATAGTGCCCACCATTACAGAGAATCTAGTTCACTTAAAATTTCCAAGCTTCTGTAAAAATAATGTCTGTTCTGTCTACTGTGGGAATAGATTGAAAAAACAGATGGTAAAAGATGTTGGCAAATAGCAGTGCACTGTATAAATTAAAGGGATTATTATCTGGCTCATTTTATAACAGAAACTGAGGCTCAGAGAAGGGGCCTATCCAAGCTCATAGACCTCAGATTTCTTGACTCAGAATTAGTGCCATTTCTGTAACTCCATAGTCCTGCTTGATATTCCATCAAAATGAGGTCTTTAAAGCTCTATTACTATTTGCCTTGGAAGGATTTTCACTGTGGGAATATGTTTCATTCATTTGGTGTTCATAGGTGTTAAGTGGTAAGGATACAGTGATGAACAACACAGTCAAGGTCCCTGCCCTTAGGAAATATACAATACAGTGGAGGAAGATGAGCCAAAAGAGAACAGATACATAAGATAATTACAGAGTGTGCTATGACTATGAAGGAAATAACCATGATCAGGCAGAAGCAGTTTTTGTAACTGTCTGCGAAGACATTTTATCATGAGAGTCCTCACAGAACAAGAGAAGCTGCTGTGACCTGAGGCTGTGACTGCCCCTTTGCAAGGGCTGACTCCTACCACCACCTCCACACATTTATCTATCCATTCTTGGCATCCTCTATGTGCTAAGCACTATGCTCAATACCAGCCATCCAGAGACGGATGGAGCATAGTGCCCACCATTCAGAAGCCTATCAGGAAAAAAAAAAAAGAAGCCTATCAGGGAAGCCGGGAAGACAAACACTAAAGTGCATTAAAACTATAAAAGCGGTTAAAAAGTACTGTGAACTAGAATAGAGCAGTGGAGATGATCAACTGGGTGGGACATGAAAGGGCAGTGCACTTCAAAGAGGAAACAATATTGATGTTGGGCCTTCAAGTACAAACAACTAGAAGTTCATGAGATAGAAGGAAATATGTGCAAAGGCTATCAAGTACTATAGAAAACAAGACAGTATAGCCAGGAAAAAAAGTCTTTGGAGAAGAGAACAAGAGCCAAATCATAAAATTTTAGCTTGATCCTGGGACAGTAAGAGGCCACAGAGGTCTGTTTATTTGAATGATGTGATCAGGTTTGCACTTCAGAAGGAGTCCTTTGGTTGCAAAGTGGAGAACCTAAAGGGTAAAAATCCATTTTCCTAAGAGGTGGCCCTAAATCTGAAGATGAAAGGAAGCTAGCCTTGTAGGCCACAGACAGCTGGGATATGTTAATTTGAATGCAAAGAGAAGCTACTGAAGGATTTTAATCAAGGAGAAAGATGACTGCTATGTAAAGAATGGAATTGAAGGGTGTCAGGGAAATAGCAGGTGACTAGTTAGGAGGCTGCTGCAGGAGTCCAGATGTGAGATAATGGTGGCTTGGATTAGAGTTACAGTGGATGTAGTAAGAAGTAGCCAGTTTGGGCGATATTTTTGCAGATCTTGCTGATGGACTGGATATCAGGTGCGGGAAGGTTTAAGGATAAATCCTAGATTTCTGGCTGGAGCAGTGAGCAACCCAATGTATGGTTGTGCCATTTAGTGAGATGAGAACCAACTGAGGAGATGGAAACCAATTACTGAAGATCTACTTCATAAACTTAATTTGTTCCTTTACATGCTTAATTCAGCTTACACATGGCAGGACTTGGATGCAAATCCAAGGAGACTCAGCACGAAGCCAGTGTTCTGAACACTACAGAGTACTATACACCCTGTTCTGGGAACTACCAGTATCGAGAGGCGACGTGGAAAGAGAATGAAGTAAGAGACAAGCCAAAGTCTTTTAGGTCAAGCTAAGCTTGTATTTTATTCTAAGCGAATGAAAAGACACTAGAAGGTTTTAAGCAGGGAGCGACTGGATCAGTTACAGTGCAAAAAGATCAATCTGCCTGTTGTGTGGAGAAATGACTGCAGAGCGACAAGAGGGGAGGTGGGAAAAAACGCCATCAGTCCAGGAGGAGATACTGGTGACGACGAGGTTGGTGACAGTGGCACATACAGAAAAGTACGCAGATTGGAAAAATACATTTGCAAGATAGTGAGGGTCGTGCAAGGGCTTGTACAAATGTGGAACGATCTGTGACACTGGCGGGAAAAGGGCCTACTATTCTTGTCCGACTCCAGAGCCTCTCCACTTGGGTCATTCGGCTCAGGTTGAATCACTCCAGAACTCACTAGCATAACTGTGTGTGGGACGGCGGGAAGGACCGATTGGGTGAGGAGGACGGCTTGATGCGGCACCAAGAACCCTGCGCTGAACGAGCGGGAACAGACTGGACAGGGCTGGAGCCTGGCCTTGAACACTGTGCTGAGAAGGTGGTGCTGGGGCTCCCCAGGGCCCGACGTGGCTTTGAGAAGTGAGGCGGGGCCTCGACCTCTTACGCTCGGCACAGCCCCGCCCCAGTTACCTGAGCGCCCTACGGCAATGCCCCGAGGCTAAGCGGCCTGGGCGTCCCACAGCGGGCGGCCGCAGCTTCCTCCTTCTCCCGGAACCTCTAGCCGGAAACAGTCCGTCCGCCTTATCAGCCCCCTCTAAGCATTTAAGCAGTTCCTATGGGTCCGCCCCTCAACTAGGGCTGGACTGTTGCGCATGCGCAAAAGGATGCACGCAGTCACGCGCAGCCGGCCGCTTCCGGTGCGCCGCGAGGGCTGCCGGGAAGGGTCTCCCTGGCGATCTGAGGTGTGCTGCTGCTGCCGCTGCCGCCGCCGAACCGGTGCTGCGGCGACGCTCGTGTCCCTGCTGTCTTCCTCGGGCTCCCCGGGGCTTGACCCCCGGGGCCCTCGGCAGGCGTCGGTGAAGAGCCTGCGGAGCGAGCCTGTGCTCCCATACCCGCTCTCCACGACCCTATATCGCGACTCCGAGAAGGGGGAGCGAGAGGAGCTGTCGCGACTCCGCGCCGTGTGTCGCCGGGCGGGGCCGCGGGGCCGGGGCTCCTCCAGCCCCCGGGATGCGCGCGCGAGCCCTCGCCTCCACTTCCTTGTTGCCGCTGTCACGACTGGAGCCGCCTCTCGCCGACAGCGGGGAGCGCGACTGCGCCGGCCAGCCCCCTCGTCGAGCCCCAGGGCCGGGCGCCTCCGGGAATGTGAGCCGCGCGGCTTGCACGCTCCTCAGGGTAAGTCCCGCCCTCGAGCGCCTCGCTGCACTGTGCCGCGGAAATGCTGGGCGACCTCGAGCCGGATACTGCGGCTCTCTGAGCCCTGTTGTCCCTTCCACAGAGTAGGACCAGTAAGCCTTATTAGTCTTCTGCTGCCGCATTCGGTACGTTTGGGACATCTGAAACCGAGAGGGAAAGGAATTAGCCCGAAGACAAGCCGTGACCCCTAGACAAACTGTCAGAGACTATCACCCGAGGTTTTGAGGCGCATCTGATGGAACAGTGAAAGTGTCTCAAATTTGAACTACTGCCCTTAGTCCTGTTTTACAGAAGAGAAAACTGAGGCTTAGAATAAGTAGGCTGCTCAAGGTCATAGAGCTCTGTGCGGGTGCTATAAAAATGTGTAACTTAGTCGTGATTTTTTTACTTTCCACAGACCTTGGTTTTTACCTTTATATTATTCTGCCTTTTGGAGGGGGCATTGCTGAACTGAGGCCTAGGGTCTGAAAATAATCTTAGGCTTAAAATGGGGGTAGTCAAGCAAGCAAAAAACAAGGTAGTCTCTTCCTGCCCCCACCCCAAGGTAGTTGTAATGGGTCTGCTTCCTAAATTGTTTTGCTCTGGGTGCTAGAATTCTACATGTCATTTTTTACAGATGCTCTCCTGCAGTTACTGCTTATCTGCAACACTCTCAAGGGCTAAGAAGTCAATTATTAAGGGCAAAATAAATAAATAAAGCATAGTAGCCACATAGTCTTGATTTGAATTCTAGCTACCCTTACCCTGTGAAGGCACTGGCCTATTAATTACCTAACTAAGTTGTGGATTATGTTCTCTTCTTGGGTTGCACTGAGACAGGACGCAGGGTTTATTTGTTTTAATGGGAAGAGAAATCATTAGGGATGACAACAAGAAAGTACCTTAGGAATAGTGTGTTTTTAACTGGAGACTATCTTTGAAATTATAGGGGACATGTTGCTTGTCTACATTTTCTAGGGGAGGGTTTTTAGCTTTTACAACATTCTCAAAAGGTATTCTTGCCTCCCCCAGACTTAGGAGCTACTGATTTCAGCCTTTTCCTCTCATGGGAGGAACAATTGAAATTCAGGGTGTAGTATAGACTTGTCTGAGATCACATGGTTAGAGTTGAGCCTTGGAGGCAGGCCTCCTTGCTTAACAAGCAGTGCTCTTTTTCTCATTACACCTTAACCATATACCTCATAATTTGTAGAGGGAGGTTTAAATGAGATGTGAGTGGGTTTATAATACACAGATCTGCCCTGTATCTACTGCTACTCCGTCTTCCCAGAATCCCAAGTTCTTTCTCGACAGATTTTCAAGAGCAAACACAGTATATCATTTCTGTCTAATTAAATTGAAGTGGTTTCTGGAACATTTCTTCCTCCAAGGATTGAGTCTTTTGGGTAAAACTCCCAACTGAGAACGTGGCCACAAATAGGCTAACTCTTATTGAACTAGTCATTCAGGTTTTTTAATGCCTTCCTTTTCTAGGAAAAGCTGTTCATTTTCTGTTTCTTAGGCCAGGGAGCTAATGTTTGTCAGATTACTGTTTAGACCTAAGCTGTCTAGTACCATAGTCGCTAATCATATGTGGCTAATTTAAATTAATTACAATTAAACAAAACAAAGTTCGGTTCCTCTGTCATAGTAGCCATATTTCAGGTGCTTGATAGCCATATTAGAGAGTGCAGATACAGAACATTTCCATCATTGCAGAAAGGTCAGTGCTGGTTTAGAGGGTTGCTAGTGGAAATGGGGAGAGTGTCATATAAAAAAAAAGTCGGCTTTTTGAATGAAAAAAATCTTTCAAGTACCTGTTTGGGTGTGGTGGCCTTAGGCAGATCATGAAGCACTTCAGCTATAGATCTTTCATCTTTACTCATGAGGCCTGTCTTTTGTGTAGCACCTGGGCATTCTCAAATAGAGTTATATCTGTGGTATCCTTTGAGCCTTATGCTATAAATCTGTAGTAAGGTGGGTGAGACACCTGTCTTTTTTTTTTTTTTTTTAAAGATTTTTATTTATTTGACAGAGATCATGAGTAGGCAGAGAGGCAGGCAGAAAGAGAGGAGGGAAGCAGGCTCCCTGCTGAGCAGAGATTCCCAATGCCAGGCTCAATCCCAGGACCCTGAGATCATGACCTAAGCCGAAGGACACCTGTCTTTTTATATGTGAAAAAATTTGAACCTGAAGTAGCTAAAGGATCTGCTCAAAGTCACAGAAACTGGCAGGGTGTAAAGAATCTCTTACATATAAGTATTTACTGCATGTCTGAATGAATACCTGAATGAGTCAATGGAGCAGTTTGCTTAAGGTAATGAAACATGAGAGAAGGTCTGGAACCTCTGACCACTGGCCAGATTTAGTCTTTTCATCTTTTACCATATGAAATTGTTATAAAGTGGGGCTAATCTTTGAGTTGATGAATAACTATATCCCAGGAGTGAATATAAGCAAATGAGCTGTCAAAGCTAGTGGTCCTAAATTTGCTGGGTCAGAGGAATCACCTGGGGCACTTGTTAAGCATACAGATTTCCATACCCTCTGGAGATTCTGATTTAGAAGAGCTGAGGTGGAACCCTGGGATCTGTATGTTTATCAAGTACACCCAGTGCTTCTTAGGATCTGCTGAGTTTGGGAAATGACTGAACCTTGAGGCCCTGGCAGAGATAGGAGATCGTTGGATCAAGTGGCTACTGTCCTCTTTAGGAAAATAGATTCTTGAAACTTGTTTGTGTTTGACTTTCCTCTAGCCATGGATGCATCATATGATGGTACTGAGGTAACTGTCGTGATGGAGGAAATTGAGGAAGCCTACTGTTATACCTCCCCTGGGCCACCCAAGAAGAAGAAAAAGTATAAAATACATGGAGAAAAGGCCAAGAAACCCAGGTTAGCCAACGCCTTTTGGTAGCTAGCATTTATAAACACAAGCTGCTTGGAGAGCTGTGTTGAGGAAGACTTTAGGCTGCCGGCTGCATCCAGACTCATTGAGAGTGCCATATCCATTGTTGAAGTCTCTGGATGGGCAGTGTGTTGTGGGGTGAGGGAGATGGGGAATAGGAAGTTGTGGATTGATACCAGCAGTTGCTATTCCTGGCCGGATCTTGATCATGTTTTCCTGCTGCAACAGGAAATTGTACCATACAAATGGTGGAAGCTATGTACAAATGAAGTAATGTTATTTATTATTAACATTATCGATGTTTAAGCATTTAAAATAGGAAATTCATAAAAATATAGAATTGTAATAGATCAATGATAACTATAAAGATTATCCATGCTATAGCTCTAATCTCGCTCTTAACTGAATACTCTAAAACTTCTTGCTGAAGTTACCACTTTTGGGTTACTTTGGTACTTAATTTACTTCCTTTCTCAGCCCTGGGGAGGTGCTGTTGGCCAGTGAGATGACCAGAGGCTCTGTGGAGAAGTAAAGCATGTGGGTGATAACCAGACTGTGATTAGGCCCCTAAGTAACCTTTCCCCAAGAGTGGGATGGCAGTGTACTTGTTTATCTTTGCTCATACTTGCCTATAGAGCCGATCATTCCTACAGAAAAACTGGTCCAAGGAAAAGTAAGTCAGATAGGCTTTTGCTTCCAGGTTTCTGGAGGGAGAATCCTCCTGTACACCTATGGGGCTGTTATTTACGTATTCATTTATTTCTTTTTAAAAGATTTTTTTAAAGATTTTATTTGAGAGAGAGAGAATGTGTATGTGAGAGAGAGAGAGAGATCACAAGCTGGGGGGAGGGGTGGAGGGAGAAGCAGACTCCTGCTGAGCAGGGAGTGGGTTGTGAGACTCATCAGGTACAGACACTTAACTGCTTAACCAGATGCTTAACTGCTTAACTGAACCACCCAGGTGCCCTGGGCTATTATTTAAATGTTTGTTTGCTTCAGTCCCTATTTAGATAAATGCTTTGAAATGAAAAGCTAGGTTTTTGCCTCTTCACTTGCAAACCTTGACACTTCACTGGTTGAATGAGGGAAGACCTTAAGTTATTCCTTCCTTTAGGTCGGCTTACCTTCTATACTATTACGACATCTACTTGAAAGTGCAGCAGGAACTCCCCCACCTCCCTCAATCTGAGATCAATAAGAAGATTAGTGAAAGTTGGAGGCTCCTCAGCGTGGCCGAGAGGAGTTACTACCTGGAGAAAGCCAAACTAGAGAAAGAAGGTTTGGATCCTGTAAGTAATTTTTTTCCCCAACTAATTTCTCCATTTGGTCAGTGGTAAAGGCCCTGGGAAGAGCCCATCCCGTTCTCTATTTTTCTTCTTGGAAAAACTTTGAGTTGAGTCCGTTTTATCTTTCTTAATTTAGTAGTTTATAAGGCATTTTTCCTGCACACCATCAGTTTTCACCTTACTAATTGAAAGTAATGAATATGTGTTATATTGATTGCTGTCAGTTATAATCAGCAGTTAGGCTGGTGAGTGTGGAAGTAGATACAGCTGCTTTGTATAATGTCACGTTCTTCTATTAACACTGGTGGTTGTGCACTATGCCAGAGGCAGAAGATGATGGAGGAAGACAGGCCTGAATTAAAGAATGCGTAAGGTTGTGTTCTAGATTGTGTCTGTCAGCCATTTTGTATTTCTAGTTCACAATAACAACACTGACAACTGTTAATACTGCTGGTTTTTTATTAAACTGAAATTGCTGCAGGAAAAATAACCTTGTTGTTGCAGGGTTAACCTTAACTCCTTTTTTCAATTGAAAGATTGTCTCTGATTTCTTCTTTGATAATGTAGAGCAAAGGTTTTTCAGGAATGCAGCAAGCTATGTTAGAGCAGAGAAGGTTGTGTTTTCCTAGTGGAGGCCATCTACCACTGCCATTTAGATTATTTTGCTTAGTGGCTTGGCATTTCTCTTTCTGGAAGAGTTTTGTGTTATCTAAGGTCTTCGAGATACCCGTCTGTACCCCCTCCTTTTAAAATTTTTTTAAAGGATATTTATTTGTCAGAGAACACAAGCAAAGGGAGCAGCAGGCAGAGGGAGAAGCAGGCACCTTGCTGAGCAAGGAGCCCAATACAGGACCGCATCCCAGGTCTAGGATCATAACCTTAGCCAAAGGCAGATGGTTAACTGATAGCCACCCAGGCATCCCTGTACCCCCTCCTTTAGATGATTTGTTTATAAACTGAATCTGGGAGACAGTTCCTGTGGGGAAGGGGAAGTGGAGTCTAGGAAAAGTATATATTCCCTGTGGTTTCCCCATCAATAAAATCAGCAACCTTTTTACCCCGAAACAGGAAAATTTTGCCTATTCCCAGAGTGATAATGGTTTTTAAAGCTACACACTAATGTAGGCCCTTATTAAGTCTTTTAAAACATTTTTTTAAAGATTTTATTTATTTATTTGACAGAGAGAGATCACAAGTAGGCAGAGAGGCAGGAAGAAGGGTGGGGGGAGCAGGTTCCCTGCTGAGCAGAGAGCCCGATACAGGACTCGATCCCAGGACCCTGAGATCCTGACTCGAGCTGAAAGCAGAGGCTTAACCTACTGAGGCACCCAGGCGCCTCAAAACATTTTTTAAATAAATCATCTGCAATGATTTTTTTCTTATCCATGTGGGGACTTTATATCTGCCATCCTCTCTAGAACTGCTATCAAGAACTTGAATTGATTAGCTCTGATATTAACTAGCTGTGACCCTGGAAGAATCACTTAACCTTTGAGTCTTGGTTTCCTCATTTGTAAAGTGGGAAATAATACTATCTACTCACAGCGTTTAGCGTTTAAAATAGATAATACAAGCTCTTAGCTGAGTCCTTGACATATGCTGCCTTGGTCAGTGAATACCACTCTTCAGTAGGTTTAGTGTCCAGGGGCCACATGATAAGAAAAGGTGGTATTTAAGAGCATGAGTTATCTGAATGTGCCAAGACTTAGTAAGGCTTTGGGTACTTTGTTTGACCTCTCTGAGATTGCCTGGTGTGAAGGTGAGACCCTCCTGTCTTCATACTTTGGGAGCCTGTCAGAGACCTTTTGGCAGCCTGGCTTCTCGGCAGCCCTTCCAGTCTCTTGCCACGTAGCAAGGCCCATAGTTCCAGTGTTATTCAGGTTGCCCTGGTGTCTAGGTGCCTGGATTTGTTGATTAAGTCCAGATCATTCTCTGCATTTACTGCCACTCAATCTTGTTCTAACCTGTCTGCTTCAAAGGGTGACTTGAGAATGTTATTTCTCCATTATCTCTCCAGTAAAGGCTCCATAAAGGATTTGGCCTGTCCGCTTTTATGTTTCATCTGAGTGCTGCTTTCAGCTTTCATCTGAGTGCTTCCTTTGTACCTTAAGTAGTCTCATCGACTTCTTGCTTTTGATGTATTTAAGGATCTTTTTGTAATGGACTTAGTGTTCCTTTTAAAAGGTGCATCTGAAATTATTTCCTTTTAATTTCAGCTCTCACTTTAACTGTTGACTTTGAACTTTTCTCTTTTTCTTATTAGGTAACTTGCAGTTTAATTTGAAAAAATAAAGCAAAAGTACCCTTTTCTTGGCCATGAACCGTTTTGCTTTTAGTGCCTGGTTTCCTTGCTCTTTAGAAGACCTGGTTTGGAGTCTTTACTACTTAATAATTTTGTGTTTGGGGGAAGTTTACCTCCCCGAGCTTCCATAGGAACAATAATAGTACTCAACTTAATAGTGTTGTTAATGATAAGGTCAGGAAGGTATTTTCTGAATGTTAATTTACTAGTTAGTGTTAATATTTATATTCCCCCTCTGCTGCCCCCAGTATATACAGGTTCTGTCAGATATTCCCATGCATACATACTTTCTTTCTTGTGAAGTGATCGGTTCATCCTCTGTTTTATAAGTCTGGGAGAGAAACCAGTATTATCAGAATTCTTGCTTGCTGCCTTGAGTTCCAGTTTGGCCTGTTGACTTGTATTTTATGCCTTTTGGGGTTTTATTGAACATTATACTTTCTGGTTTTTAAGTCTTTGGCTACTTTGGAATCCTGATGTTTTAGAGCTGGAAAGGAACTCGTAAATAGCTAAATTCAAATGGAGCAGCAAGACCCAAAAATTGAAAAGTATTTGCTCAAGACTGCAGATCTGAGATTCCAGCTTACCGTTTCAAATTCCAAGATCAGTGTCCTTTCCAGAGTCTGATCCCTGTTACCTGTCTCCTGTGTGACTGAGCAAGTAAGCTACTTGGGCTAAAGTGTGATTCAGAGGAGGATGACATTGCTGTTGACAGAGGCTGACCCTCTTGAAATCTTAGGTCAAGAGAGGAGTTTTTGTGGTCCCTTTTGCAGAAAACAATCCAAAAAATGAAAAAAAATTACAGACGTATGGGCATGTGGTCTCACACCATTTCTCTCTGCTTGCTTCCCCCTCCCTGGCTTCCTGGTACTCAGAACTCCAAGCTTTCTGCACTGACTGCTGTGGTTCCGGACATCCCAGGTTTTCGCAAGATCCTCCCCCGCTCAGATTACATCATCATCCCCAAGAGCAGCCTGCAGGAAGACCGCAGTTGCCCTCAGCTAGAGCTTTGTGTGGCCCAGAACCAGGTGTCCCCTAAAGGACCATCACTTGTGTCCAGCAGTGCCCCGGAGGCAGTGCCTAGCCATGCAGGCATGGCAGAGCAGTGCCTGGCTGTGGAGTCCCTAGCTGAGGAGGTGGGAGCCCTTTCCCAGCCGGGTGCCGTGCAAGAGATCGCCACCTCAGAGATCCTCAGCCAGGATGTGCTCCTGGAGGAGGCTTCCCTGGAGGTAGGGGAGAGCCACCAACCGTACCAGACAAGCCTGGTAATTGAAGAGACCTTAGTGAACGGCTCACCAGACCTCCCTGCTGGAAGCCTGGCTGTGCCCCACGCCCAGGTTGGGGAGAGCATGTCAGTGGTAACTGTCATGAGGGTAAGTGACTTTGGTACTTATGTCTCTTTTACTTCATCTGGAGTTACTACAAAGGTAGCTAGCGCCATGCAGTGGTAATTAAGAGTGCTGGTGTGGACTTCTAGTAGGACTACAGTTCTCTTGAACCTTTTTCCCTTGGGCTTGCTTACTTTAAAGTTCTCTTCAGTTTCTTAGGCCCTCTTACCAACTCTTTTTGCCCAGCACAGCCAGGACTTGCTTCACCTAAGAGAGTACATGAGGTGCAGTAACAGCATTTCAATGATACGGATTGTCCATGAATCAAAGCTAGAGTCTCTCAAGCTGTTAGGATTTTATGTTCCCTGAAGACTGTCTCAGCAAACACAATGGCACCTTGAACTGTTTAGGAGAATTTTCAAATGGTCTTCCTGGGTGCAGATTGGGTAGGAAAAAGGAAGCTCTCTTCAAGGCCAGGCTGATAGTTTTTCCAGTGGCATAAGTTCAGCTATGCCCAGTTGAGGGGAAGAGCAGTCTCAGTGATCCCACAGCCTGGTCCCCCTGGAAGCTCGGGAGCTACCACCATGCCCTCTGTTACCCTGGGTAATGTGGCATCCTCAGAGTAGGACTTCTGCTCAGGCCAAGAGGAATGTAGGATGGCCTGGATGTTAGAGCAGGTAGCTCCTTGGAAAGGAATCTGTGGTAGGCCTAAGTCCATTTTCTTGTTTGTTGCCTCAGGACTGTTTATGATAATGAAGCATGCCACCTGCCTGCTTAAGGCAGATCAATACGATGTCAGCACTTGACAGGGTCAGAACAGTTGGGTTCTTTCACTAACTGCTTATGTGATCTTAGGAGTCCTAAGTCTCTTAGGACCTCAGTTTTCTTATTTGTAAAATGAGGATAGCACATTCTTTGTGGTAAAAGTTTTCTGTATCTTTTTTTCTTATAAGTTTTGAGATAATTGTAGACTTATTTTTTTGGATAAGCACACTATCTTGGTTATTGGACTTGATCCGTTCTTTCAGTGTTTGTTGTGGGTGGCCCTGGGTATTCTTCATTCCATCTCAGTAAAACTGTCCTTCTCTCCGTGTGCCCACAGGATTCCAGCGAGAGTAGCTCTTCTGCGCCAGCCACACAGTTCATCATGTTGCCTCTTCCTGCCTACTCAGTCGTGGAGAACCCCACTTCCATCAAACTGGTCAGTGTGTGGGGAGTTGATGGAGATAGGGCTTCAAAAGAATTCTCTTCCAGGTAGTTTTCAAAGTCTGATAACATTAAGACAGTAGGACTGGCAAAGGCCTCAAATTACCTGCTCCAGGTACACTTTACTGGGGATAGGGGTGGCGGGAGGTTCTGTGAAGGGAGCTCTGCGGGCTCCTTAAACTCCTCAAGGTACATACAAACTTTTCTCTTTAAGAGTGTTTACCTAGGATAGGTTCAGTGCCTCTTATAAAATTTTCAGAAGCATACATGATTTAGAAAAATTGAGGGCCATTGGTCTGATTCAATCTTACTATCATACAGATTACCAAAAAAGCCTAGAGAAGAGAAAGGACTTGTTCTCTGTATCATTCAAAGCCACTGGGCTGCAAAACAAGCCAGAACTAGGACCCTGGTCTTTTGATTCTCAGTTAATGTTTTTTTTTCATCACGTACTGTAGCATCGGGGCTGAGATTTATTATCCCTAAATATTTCATGTTTTTTTTCATGATCCAAGCCGATGGCAGAGGCCCATCCCACTGAGCCACCCAGGTGCTCCCAAAACTTTTTTCAATACCCGATTTTTCAGTAGTAATATATAATAACAGTTAATTTTTTTGCATATTAAACTTCTGTTCTGCAACTTTGTTAAACTCGTGTTCTGGTGGCCTTTTTGTAGTTTCTGTTGCATTTTCTACATAGTTGATCATGTTGTCTTTGAATAAAGACAGTTTTATTTCTTTTCTGATTTGGATTCCTTATTTTTTACTACACTATCTGGGACCTCCAATACCATATTGATTAGAAATGGTGAGAGCAGATATCTTTGTCTTGTTCCTCATCTTAGGAGGAAAGCATTCAGTCTTTGACCATTAGGTATAATATTAGCTATAGGTTTTTTGTAGATGCCCTCTTCAAGTTTGGGAAGTTCTCTCATATTCCTAATTTGTTGGGAGCTTTTATCAGGAATGGTTGTTGGATTTTGTCAGATGTTTTTCCTGTGTCTCTTGAGATGGTTGTAGGAATTTTCTTTTTTAGTTGTTAATGTGGTTAATTTCGTTGTTTTTCAAATGTTAAACCAACCCTGCCTTCTTTGAATAAACCCCACTTGGCAATCATGTATTATCCTTCTAGTATATTGTTGGATTTGATTTGCTGAAACTTTGCTCAGGAATTTTGTGTCTATATTCATGAGGATGTTGGTCTTTAATTTTCTTGTATAGTGTTTGTCTGGTTTTAGTATCAGGGTAATGTTTACCAAAGAGAGTTAGGACATACTTTTTCCTCTTCATTTTTCAGGAAGAGTTTGTGTGGTAGTGGTATTGGTATTATTTCTTCCTTAAATGTTTGGTAATTGCCAATAAGTCAGTCTGGGCCTGGAGATTTCTTTGTGGGAAGATTTTTAATCTCAAGTCCAATTTTTAAAATACGCATAGGACTATTTAGATTATTTTTAAATAATTTTAGATTATTTAGATATAGATTATCTATTTTTGAGTGAGCTTTGGTAGTTCGTCTTTCAGGGAATTTGTCCATCTCATCCAAATTGTCAAATTTATTGACATAAAATTGTTCAAAACACTACTCTTTTTAAAAACTATGGTACAATATGCATAACATAAAACTTATGAATTTAACCATTTTTTAAGGGTACAATTCAGGGTCATTAAGTATATTCACAGTGTTGTGGAATCATTGCCAATATCTATTTCCAGAAGTTTTTGTTACCCAGACAGAATCTTGGGCCCATTAAACAATAACTCTACATTCTTCCCTCCCCCAGCCCCTGGTAACCTTTGTTTTACTTTCTGTCTCTGAATTTGCATATTATAGGTACCTCACATAAAGGGAATCATGCATATATTGTCCTTATGGTCTCATTTTTTCACTTAGTATGTTTTCATGGTTCACTTATCTTGTACCATATATCAGAATTTCATTTCTTTATGGCTAAATAATATTCCATTGTGTGTATATCCTACATTTTGTTTATCCATTCACAGACAGTGATGGACATTTAGTTTGTTTTTACCTTTGGGCCCTTGTGAATACTGCTGCTATGAACTTTAGTGGATACATGTCTGTTTGAGCCCCTGATTTCAGTTTTTTGGGGAATATACGTAGGAGTGGAATTGCTAGATCATATGGTAATTCTGTTTAAAGTTCCTGAGGAATGCTTATCCTTTAGTATCTGTAGACTGTAGTGATTTTACCTATCTCATCACTGATAATGGTAATTTGGGTCTCTTGTTTTTCCTGACAAGCCTGGCTAGAGGTTATCAATTGTATTGACCTTTGAAAAATCAGCTTTTGGTTTCATTGATTTTCTCTTTTGTTTTTCTTTGTTGGATTTCACTGATATTTGCCCAGATCTTTATTACCTTTTTTTAGCTTACTTTGACTTAATTTATTCTTTCCTAGTTTCTTAAGATAGAAGCTGAGGTCATTGATTTGAAACCTTCTTTTCCTGTTATAGCTGCTTAGTGCTATGCATTTCCCTCTAAGCACTACTTTGGTGGCATCCCACAAATTTTGATATGGTATATTTTTATTGTCATTTTGTTCAGAATACTTTTTGATTTATTCTTTGACCCATTAGTTATTTAAAAGTACATTATTTGCTTTCCAAATGTTGGGATTTTCCAGATATCTTCCTTTTTCTGACTTCTGATTTAATTCCATTATAGTCAGAATTTTGTAGTTTATAAGACTTACTTCCTTTTAAATTCATTGAAACTTATTTTATGGCCCAAAATATGGTTTGTCTTGATAAATGTTCTGTGTGCACTTGAAAAGAATGTGTCTTCTGTTGAGTTGGAGTGTTCTATACATGTCAGGCTAAGTCAGGTTGATTGATAGTGGTCAACTCTTTTATATCCTGACTGATTTTCTGTCTGCTTGTTCTGTCAGTTATTGAGAGACGGTATCCACCTGTCTCTGTAAATACTATTTATCTGTATCTTATTTCATTTTTTTTTTTTTTTTTAGTTTTTGTGTCATGTGTTTTTTTTTTTTTTTAAAGATTTTATTTATTTATCTGACAGACAGAGATCACATGTAGGCAGAGAGGCAGGCAGAGAGAGAGAGAGAGAGAGGAGGAAGCAGGTTTCTTTCTTTCTTTCTTTCTTTCTTTCTTTCTTTCTTTCTTTCTTTCTTTCTTTCTTTTAAAGATTTTATTTGACAGGCAGAGATCACAAGTAGGCAGACAGGCAGGCAGAGATAGAGAGGAAGGGAAGCAGGCTCCCCGCTGAGCAGAGAGCCCAAATGCGGGGCTCAATCCCAGGACCCTGGGATCATGACCTGAGCCAAAGGCAGAGGCTTTAACCCACTGAGCCACCCAGGCATCCGACACCCCATTTCTAAGTGCTCACTGGACATCCTCATTTGGATATCTAAGGGAAATGTCAAACCTGTGAAACCTAAAGTCAAACTTTTTGTTGTCTCCTTTCTTTCCACTTCCTCTTCCATGTTCCTAGACATCATTCTTCCTTTTGTATGTGGTCCACCTCACGATTTGTGTTAGACTTGTCCTTCTCCTTTATTGTCTCTTGTCTGGTTGTACCACCGAAATGTCAAACCTCTTGCACCCCTGCCCCGCCTTGGAGTTCATGCCTTTGTCAGCCGTAGCGCATGGGATGAAGTCCAGGCTTTTTGGGATCAAATGAGAAACTAATCTTTCAGTCTAGTCTTAATCTCCTGCAGCTTCACCCCAGGAATCTGGCATTCTGGGTGACGTTTTCCTGGGTCTTGGATTATCCTGGGACCTTTCACTGGCCTCAGTCTCCTTTCCTTTCTTATTTGCAACTTCTTCACATTGGCCTATGCCCTATGCTGCACTCTCCGAATATGCCAGACCTCTGTTGATGGCATTTAGATTGTGATAGCTCATTGTTTATCATTGTCTTAACCCTCTGATTGTGCGGAGAAACTGGGGTTCTTATTCATTTTAGCAAGAACTTACTGATCCTTATGTGCTAAGCATTGTTTTGTTACTGGGGATACTGTATGTGTGAGAAAGACTGTAATAGTTTCTTTAGTTTATAAATACATAATATAATAATGCTATGAAGAAATAAAGCCAGGTAAGGGTTTAGAGAAGGATGGGATGGAGTATTAATTTTATTTGGAATGATCAAGGAAGGTCTCTCTAAGGAGATAATACTCCGTTGAGATCTGAAGGATAAGAAAAACCCTGCAAAGATCTGGGGGTGATTATTCCAGGCAAAGAGAGCTTGAGCAAGTGCAAAGACCCTGGAAAGAGAATCAACTTGGCATGTTCCAGAAACAGCAAGAAGGGCAGTAGGAAATGAAGGTAGAGAGGTGGGCTGGGCTCAGATTTCATAGGCTATTAGAGTGGCCCAGATAAGATGGTGGAGGGGAGTGAAAAGTGGTTAGATTCCAGGTACTTCGGGCAGTAGGGAGAAGATGGATAGCCATCTGAGATGGAGCAGACAGGACTTGTTGAGGATCATATATAGGATTAGTGGGGTAGGGAAAAGAAAGATTGACCCCTTGGTTTGGGGCCTAGGTTCTGATGCATTGTGTCTATCACAGTGATTAGCTTATAGTAGGTGCTTAGTAAATATTTATGATGTAATGAAGACCAGTATCCAATCTCTAGGAGCTCCCATAGAAAAGTCAACCAATCCAGCATTGGAAGGCTTGTTGACACTAATGAACATTTGTAGAATAAGCAAAGGTTGCTAACCCACGGAACAAAGATGGGTCTGAATTTTCATCTGATGGGAAACAGTCTTTCCTTTTGCTTCAGGAGGCCTGCCCTCTCACAGCATTAGCTTCTCAGTCTAGGGCCTGGAACAGTTTGCCTAGGCTCCAGCCATCCTGGCTGCAGGTACCTGTGAATAGGTTGGAGATAGGTATGGAGCTATGATCTTCCCTGGATTTGTCTGGCAACAGTGGGTTGGAGGACCAGATGGCACTGTGTAAATGGAGACTCTACCTTAGTTGTACCTTTTATGGTTTAGTTTTTTTCTAAAACAACCTTAAGTTCTTTCCTTATTCATAAAAGACAAAAAAGCTAAAATATTAATTGCTTAGTAGGAAAAGAAATATTAGCATAACAGAAGATGTAATAAGATAACATATAATTATTTATCAAATGCGTGATATTTTAAACCCTTCTCAGAAACCTTCAGGGACTCTGTACTGCCTGCACATCAAAGTCTGCCTTTTTTAAGCTGGCATACAGAATCCTCCAGAATCTCTCCCAGGTACCTTTGCAGCTTCCTCTTAAACCAATTTCCCATGTGCATCTGGTGCTGAAAACATTCTAATTTCTGATTCTTTTCTGCCAATCTCAGAACGATCTCTGAGTTTTCTTCTCCCTCATACATTTTCCAAGTCCTCTCTTACTCTTTCAACTCTGACCCAGACTTTAGAGCCCAGGTGAGACATGAGACAGGTTCTTCTCTTGAAGCCTTTCTAAACTCTTCCAGCTCCTGGAGATTTCTCCCCTGTGCAGATGCTATGATCATGGTGGTCGGCGGCTTCAGTTTTATGTAGCAACGAGTGTGTGGCATGTACAGACAGGTCGAGCAAAGCATGACTATGGAGCCATTTTGTTTCAGAGGCTGACTTTACTGCTCTCCTTTGAACATAATTGCCGTCTGAAAGGGCATTTCAGTTTCACGAATTGCACAACTGTTATATAAGCACTGTTGTTAAAATCCTATGCCGTAATTACCAAAAGTAGACATTGTTTTGCTTATATCCAAATCTTCAAAAGGAAGTTTGCTGACTGCTGTTGGGCATATACGGAAGAGGTGTAACCTGTCTTCTAGTCCATTGCTCTAACCTCTTGGTTATTCACATGGATATTGTGCCAGAGCTGCTGGTACTCATCTGGATCAGACCACCTTCTAGGTGGTCACAGCTGCGTGTGTGCTGTTGAAGAAGGAAGTACAGAAATGTCTTTCCTTTTTGTGTTGCCTGAGCTACTGTTGTTTAATGTATGCATATGTAATATGTATTTTTCAAATGGTTTTTTAAAAAAGATTTTTATTTATTTATTTGACAGAGAGGGAAGGATCACAAGTAGAGCAGCAGGCAGAGAGAGAGGGGGAAGCAGGCTCCCCGTTGAACAGAGAGCCCAATGTGGGGCTCGATCCCAGGACCCTGAGATCATGACCTGAACTGAAGGCAGAGGCTTAACCCACTGAGCCACCCAGGTGCCCCTCAAATTTTTTTTTCCCCACTTCGGATTCCTGCAAAGTAATGTGGAAAGCTTGAATGTTTTCCTCTTCAACCTTTCCTCTTCTCACTCTCAATGATCAGTGTTATTAGAGGGAGAAACTAGCCTAGACGTTACAGTAGAATCATGTTTTGTTAAACTTAATGGAATGTATAGTTTGTATTTCAACCTCCTTAAAATGGATGTCTGGCTATAAGCTCTATCCCAAGGACAAACACTGTCACTTCTTAATGTTCATGGAGCAATTGATGAATACTATAATTGAAAGCAGTAATTGTCTTGGGGAAGTGAGAGGATTTTTGTGCAAAAAGGGGTATTTGAAAAATATGTTCCTGAGTAGATATTGCCACTTGAAAATAAATATTGCTTTGCATCCTACTTTTTTTCTGTATTTGAGTTATTTGCTTAGCCAGTGTTGTAGTTCCTATTTTAGAAAGCATATACCTGGACATTTTGGAAGATACAAAGACTACTTAGAATGGAGCTTGTTCTCAAGGAGCTTAGTTTGTATGAAGGTCATACCTACAATTTAGTTTAAGACAATTTTTAATGTAGTTTTATGTTGCTTTGGGTTTTAAAATAGTGTGAAAGGGAAAAAATATGTAGTGTTGAGGAGAATTTTAGGAGGTGAGTAGGACAGATGATGGAGACTATAGACGGCTTTTAGATTCAGACTGATGGCTGTTATCGGTTCCACTTCTAGGAATTCAGACTGATGGCTGTTATCGGTTCCACTTCTAGGACTGTTTGTGAATGAATACCTAAATTTTTGAGAGCTAGAGATGAAAAGGACCGTGGCCAAGATTATAGTGAATGGAGAGTAGGGTACAAGTTTGTAGTTACCAGTGCTAGGGAGCAGGTAGGTGAAAGTGGGATGTGTAGGGTAGCTGAATTCTAACATGTTTGGAAGTATCTGAGGTTAGAGAAAGCTAATTAGATAGGTGGTAGGAATAGCACCATGCTCAAAAAGAGCTATGCTTAGAGTCCTAAAATCTGGATTTTGTTACCTGGCTCAGTCATTTATAAGCTAAATAAATTACTGCATTAGGCAAGTCCTTTCACTTTTATAATCTATCTATATTTAAAGTGGGTCTCTTGGGTGGCCTGGGTGGCTCAGTTGGTGAAGTGACTGACTCATGATTTTGGCTCAAGTCGCGATGTCAGGGTCATGATATCTAGCCCTGTGTCAGGCTCTATGCCTTTCGTGGAACCTGCTTAAGATTCTCTCTCTCCCTCTGGCTCTCCCTCGCCCTTCCCCTCATGCTCTCTCAAAAATAAGTAAGTAAGCAAATAAATAAATAAATATTGGGCTTCTTATAGATAGCATATAGTTGGGTTTTATTTATTAAATTTAATCTAAAACTCACTACCTTTTAACTGACATGTTTAGACTATTCACAGTTGTAATTATTTTTGTTTGTTTTAAATTCTACCGTCTTGCAAGCTGTTCCCATTGTGTTCCACCTACTTTTGGTTCTTTTTTTCCTCATTCCTTGCTTTCTTTCAGATTGAAAAAAATTTATGATCCTGTTTTCTCTCTGCAATTGTCGTATTATTTGTATTTTTAAAAAATTAGTAGTTACTCTTGGGTTTACAATATACATCTATTATCAGAGCCTGCCTTCAAATAATAATTTATCACTTCATATCTAGTTTAAGACCTTAAAATTCCCAATTCCTCCACCCATTTTTTGTGCTATTTTTATATAGTTTATACAATTTTACATTTATATATTTTATTTTGCATATGCAAAATGCATTCCTGTTGTTACTTAGAGGTTTATCTTTTAGAGCAATTAAAGATATTACAAATTTAAAAATGGATTTTATTTTATTTTCATGTGTTCCGTTCCTGGACTTTACTTCTTTGTTGTGTATTGTGTAGACCTATTTCTGTTTGATATATGTAAATACAGTAGCACTGGTCTACTGGAAGTTCTCTTAGTATTTGTCTGAGAAAGTTTTTATTTCTCCATCTTTTAAAAGATATTCTCTCTGGTTATAGAATTGTTGACAGCTGTTTTTTCTGTGATAAAGGCATTACCCCGTTATCTTCTGATGTTTCAAATGAGAAATCAGTTATAATTTTTGTCTTTGTTCCTGTGCATTTCAATTTGGCTGTCTCAGATGTTATCTTTGTCTTCAGGATTTTATCTTTGCTTTTAGCAGCTTGAGTATGATATATGTAGGTGTGGGATTTTGTTTTATTTTTGTTTCTAAATTTGTTGTTTTTGGTATTCTCTGAGATTCTTGGATCTATAGTTTGGTGTCTGTCTTTAATTTTGGAAAATTCTTGGCTACTGTGTCTTCAAATATTTTTTTCTGCCCATTCTTTGTCTTCTCCTTTTGGGATTCCAATTATAAATAAGTTAGATTGTTTAATATGTCCCATAGCTCTTGGATATTCTCTTACATTATTGTTATTGTTTGTTTTTTTTTAATTCTGTTTTTCTTTTTCAGTTTGGGTAATTTCTTTTGACTGGTCCTCGATTTCATGGATTCTTTCTTTGACTCTGTCAAATATGTTGATGACCCTGTCAGAGGCATTCATTCTTCATGTATTAACTGTGTTTTTCACTTTTAGTATTTCAATTCAATTCTTTCTTATAGTTTCCATCACTCTGTTGCATTTTCTAGTATTAACTTTTATCTTTTTCCTTCCCAGATAGTAGCCATGTCAGGGAAGATTAGGATTTTGTTGGTTTTTTCTTATGCCTCTTTTGCATATCTTAGGTTTGGAAAAGCCTTTTGACCCAGGAATCACCAAGAGCTGTTCCAAAATAGAAGGACATAAGAAATGTACTCAAACTAGCTTGGCCTGAGTAGGAAGTAAGAAGAGAGTTATAGACGGGTTGCATTGAGGAATGAAGAGCTGCTGTGTGTATCCGTAAATCTGATTGACTTGCTCAGGGTAAGTGGTCATCTAAATCTGTTCTTTTCTTCTTCATAACTTAATAAGATCATAAAGTAACTATTATTTCACTCTCGTTAAATGGGATGACCAGCTATAGCCCCTTCATCCAAACAAAATTAATGTGTGTTATTTTTACAGTAAAGGGTGTATTTTTCTGTCAGTTCCAAAACAGGAAATTTTCTGAGTCTTCCATCTAATATAATTTAATCTCTGGCCACAGTCATAAAGTTGTGTATTCATTTGTCCTTTGATTCATTCAAATACGTTGTAAGTCTCCTGTCTCAGAGTTGTTGTACATTTGTTGGTAATTACAGTGGTGAACAAGATATCCTTTCCTCCAGGAACTGGAGAGACTCTTACTTAACTAACACAAAAGTGTGATTAGTACTATTATGAAGCTGCAAAATGCTATGGGATACAGAGAGTATAGTGATTCACTTGGGCTGGGGGATTGGTTGTGCTTTGTAGAAGAGGTAGCATTTTAACTGGGTATAAAAATGCTTAGAACCTTGATGGTCAGAGAGGTTGATCACCATTCTAAGCTAAGCAAACAGCTAACACAAAGGCATTCACTTGTGAAGTATCTGGTAAGCAGTTTATGGTCTATTACAAGAAAAGGACCATTTTAGTTTCAGGGACTTGCAGGCAGCAGTGAAGGTTTGCAACTAGATCCTGTTTTGTGGTATACCAGGGAATGAAAAACTTGGAAAGACGACAGTGATAGTGGGAGGGGACAGGCCATCCTGACACCTTTTCTGAGGGGAAAACTTCGAGGGGAGCCAGGCAGAGATGGAGAAGAATTCTTGATAGTTTATACTTTGGGAAGTCCCATACCTAATGACTTATTTGCTTTGACTTGGCTGGTTTTGGTCTGGTTTTGTTTTTGTTTTTGTTTTCCCTGATCAAGACATACGAGGCTCAAGTAAAGAAAGTGAATCTGATACTTGCCCCCAAACTGAACTTCCTCTTCACTCTCACAAAAGACAAATAGAACTGTTAAAATGTGTGAGCACTGAGAATTACTTAATCCATTAATTCTGGTGTTTTCTTCAGGATAGAAGGCTGAAGCGTCTGTCTCCAGAAATGTCTTTAGAAAGTAAAGAGCAAAATGATCTGTCACCCAAGAATTCAGCTGAAGAAAACCACCAAAACAGTTCTCTGTCTGATATGCATCTGCAGCTCGAAAGGGACTCAGATACTGCCTTGAAGCAATTTGAAGCAAGTGATCAAAGCACACCTTACCGTAGGATCCACATGGAGCCTCAAGAGAAGTCAACTACTGACTTCAAGCAATTCGTCATTAAAAAACTGCACAAAAGTTGCCAGTGCAGTCCAGCCAGAGCCAAAAATATGATTTTGGGTTTCCTTCCTGTTTTGCAGTGGCTCCCAAAATATGATCTGAAGAAAAACATTTTAGGGGATGTGATGTCTGGCTTGATTGTGGGCATCCTGTTAGTGCCCCAGTCCATTGCTTACTCCCTGTTGGCTGGCCAAGAACCTATCTATGGGCTGTATACCTCTTTTTTTGCCAGCATCATTTATTTCTTATTGGGTACCTCCCGTCACATCTCTGTGGGTATTTTTGGAATATTGTGCCTTATGATAGGTGAGGTAGTTGACCGAGAACTACTCAAAGCCGGCTATGACACTGCCGAGGGCGCGCCTTCTCATTTCGGGATGGTTTCCAATGGGAGCGAGCTATTAAACCAGACATCGGACTGGATGTGTGACAGAAGCTGCTACGCGATCGCGATCGGCAGCACAGTGACCTTCCTGGCTGGAGTTTACCAGGTAAGAAACCGTGGCCCGAGTCATTCTTTCTAGCAAAAGCAGTCCCTGTACTTGAAATCTCAGATCTCTCAGGGGTCTCAGAGAGTGTAATAATTAAAGCTGTCATTCGTTGAATGCTCAGGACATGTGAGGGATAGAGCCAAAATTCAAGCCCGGGTTTGACTCCGCAGGTGAGATAAGGCTGTTTCTCTTCTCTCAACCTTAGGCTGCCTCTTAGCCAAGGAATTTCAGTCAGCCAGACTGTCATTATCTGGTTGTAAAAACGTTGACCAGCTAGGGACCTCAGATCACTCGGGACAACTCCGTCATTTTACACGTTGAGAAACGTTGGGTTTGCTTGTGATGATGTGTGGTTGCTTATCAGCAGAGTCAGCATGAACAAGCCAGGAGGAGGGTAACAGGCTGCAGGTTGGCAAAGGGAGGAGGGCAGGTGGTTTCAAATTGTAGATGCCCCACCTTTAGATTTGTTGCTCTGGTGAGTGACTCTCACCAAAGATGGCAATTTTCTTGGACTTCTGGGGAACAATTGAGAACCACCATTTTGTATTATTAGCCAGAAGAAAGGATTAGAAAATTAGATTCTCTTCGGGTCTCCCATAGAATCTGCTAAGCGACCATTATCATCCTGCCCCTGTCTTTTGCCTCCAGGAGTCCATGCCAGCCTTAGACCTCTTCTCTGTTATAGGCATTTGGTTCCAGTGTGGGCTGGGGGAGGGAGAGTAGCTCCTTTTGTGTAGTGTCTGGTGAAGAGGAGAGGCAGAAGCAGGTGACAGGCAGAAGAGTGGGGGGCTCTGCGGGGTCTGTGTTGGCTATTTTATTAGTATGTCTCACCAGTGAGAATAGGCTCAGTAGAATTCTGAGGAATCATTGGGAAGAAGAAAAAATAAAGAAATGAAAAAGTTTTGTCTTTGAGGACGCAGATTTGGTATGGGAGGCAGTTTGACACCAGCACATACACACTGAATGAGAAGAGTTTCTCGGCATGAGGTTGATGAGTGTGTGCTATAATAATTTTCAATATGATTCTTTGATGTGCATTCAGTTTTTTATCAGTTAAAACTTCACTTTTATAGTACTGATTCATAATTTAATAAAAACACATGGTTTTTTAATTAGGAGAATTTTTCCAGGTTGAGTTTTTATAATTTCTTGTGGATCCTTAAGAATTTTTTCTTTTCCAAAGAGGTCTGAACTTTATTCATGCTTAAGACACATTGTAGAAGAAAGTAGGAATCTTCAGTTCTTGTCTCATGCGGGCTGAGTAACAGTGTGTCTTTGAGCTAGTTTCTTAGCCCTCTGCGTGTCAGTAGAACGAGAGGACTGATGTACAGTTAATTTTTTCCTACCTCTGACATTTTGTGATGCTGCAGGTACATCTCCATGCAAAGCAATGCCAGGGTATTTATTTAGAGGGTTTAGAAGCTCTTTTCCACTTACATTTAACACTTATATATCCTTCCTTCCAGGTAGCGATGGGCTTCTTCCAAGTGGGCTTTGTTTCTGTCTACCTCTCAGACGCCTTGCTGAGTGGATTTGTTACTGGTGCCTCCTTCACTATTCTTACGTCTCAGGCCAAGTATCTCCTTGGGCTCAGCCTTCCTCGGAGTAGTGGTGCGGGCTCGCTCATCGCCACTTGGATACAAATCTTCAGAAACATTCATAAGACCAATCTCTGTGATCTCATCACCAGCCTTTTGTGCCTTTTGGTTCTCTTGCCAACCAAAGAACTCAATGAGCACTTCAAGTCCAAGCTTAAGGCACCAGTTCCAACTGAACTCATTGTCGTTGTGGCAGCCACGTTAGCCTCTCATTTTGGAAAACTAAATGAGAAATACAATACCAGTATTGCTGGGTCTATTCCCACAGGGTTCATGCCACCAAAAGCACCCGACTGGAACCTAATTCCTAGTTTGGCTGTAGATGCGATAGCTATTTCGATCATTGGTTTTGCTATCACTGTATCACTTTCTGAGATGTTTGCCAAAAAACATGGCTACACGGTCAAAGCCAATCAGGAGATGTACGCCATTGGCTTTTGCAATATCATCCCTTCCTTCTTCCACTGCTTTACTACTAGCGCAGCTCTTGCAAAGACCTTGGTTAAAGAATCAACAGGCTGCCAAACTCAGCTTTCTGGTGTGGTGACAGCCTTGGTTCTTCTGTTGGTCCTCCTGGTAATAGCTCCTTTATTCTATTCCCTTCAGAAAAGTGTCCTTGGTGTAATCACCATTGTAAATCTCCGGGGAGCCCTACTTAAATTTAAGGATCTGCCCAAGATGTGGAAGGTTAGCAGAATGGATACAGTTATCTGGTTTGTTACCATGCTGTCCTCTGCACTGATAAGTACTGAAATAGGCCTGCTTACTGGGGTTTGTTTTTCTATGTTTTGTGTCATTCTCCGCACTCAGAAGCCAAAGACTTCATTGCTCGGTTTGGTGGAAGAGTCTGAAATCTTTGAGTCCGTGTCTGCTTACAAGAATCTTCAGACTAAGCCAGGCATCAAGATATTCCGTTTTATAGCCCCTCTCTACTACATAAACAAAGAATGTTTTAAATCTGCTTTATACAAAAAGACTCTCAACCCAGTCTTAGTAAAGGCTGCTCGGAAGAAGGCCGCAAAGAGAAAGATCATGAAGGAGACAGTGATTCTCAGTGGAATTCAGGATGAAGTTTCCATGCAACTTTCCCATGATCCCTTGGATCTTCATACCATAGTGATTGACTGTAGCGCAATACAGTTTTTAGATACAGCAGGGATCCATACACTGAAAGAAGTTCGTAGAGATTATGAAGCCATTGGCATCCAGGTTCTGCTGGCTCAATGCAATCCCTCTGTGAGGGATTCCCTGGCCTGCGGAGAGTATTTCAAAGAGGAAGAAGAAAATCTCCTCTTTTATAGTGTGTATGAAGCAGTGGCCTTTGCAGAATATCAGAATCAGAAAGGAGTATGTATTTCCAATGGTCTGAGCCTTTCCAGCGATTGACTGAGAAAGTAGATGGAAAGAAATATGATGTCTAGCCAATAGGTTAAGGTTTGAAGGATGTAACATTTTGTAGTTCCACAGTGGAAACTGTTGCACTTGAAATTTTAACCTGGGGCGCCTGGGTGGTTCGGTCAGTTAAGCGTCTGCCTTCGGCTCAGGTCATGATCCCAGGGTCCTGGACAGTTAAGCATCTGCCTTCGGCTCAGGTCATGATCCCAGGGTCCTGGCATTGAGCCCCACATTGGGCTCCCTGCTCAGTGGGGAGCCTGCTTCTCTCTCTCCCTCTGTGTGTTCACCCTTGCGTGCGTACGCGTGCTCTCTCTCTCTCTCAAATAAATAAATAAATATTTTTTAAAAAAAGTTTCACCTGTTTGTTAGACATTATTCCTTTGATGCTGATGGCCTCTGTAGATAGACATATGTGGTGAAGTTTATAGTTGGGCAGAATCACAAAGAAGTAAATAATGTGGTTTCAGGCTTCCTTGCAGATATGAGGTATTCTTGGAATTACATAAATATTGAACTGTAAACTAGCCCTCAAACTCAATTACCATGCTATTGTAGAAGATAAGCATATGGACTCTTCCTTCAGAATCAGGGGGTAAAGCCGACATTGATGTGGGAAGCGCTGGCACCCACTTGATGTGACTCTTTGGAGAGGGAGTAGAAGGGGGCCAAGGAAACAGTGTTGTGCCTGCCTGCCCTGATACCAGCAGGTCAGGAGACTTCTGGGGCAAAGGGTTTATTCTTACTTGTACTTCTCTCTTCCCAGTCTTGGCTCCCTAGACATCAGTGGCATCTCTGGCTTGGTGTAGGAGAGCACCATTCCTTAAGGCAGGGAACCATAGGCACAGTCTTATTAGGGGTTTGGGGGCTGGGCAGGCTTGTGAAATCCTACCAGCCGGCCTCATGTTACTTAGAGCATTCTTCATGATACATTGGATGTTTTTAGTCTTGCCTGTTTATTTAGGGTAAGTACGCAAGTGAAGAGCTCTTCTTCTTAATCAGCCAGAATAATAGGAATCCTCCCTGTCTTTTCTGTGATCTCAGTCTTTCCCCATTTCTGAGTATTTCTCCACCATTAAGCTCTTTGGTAGCTTTCATTCACTTAGTGTTTCTCATGGAACCTGTCTTACAGTGCTGTGGATTACCAGCGACAAGCTTGCCAGGTAAGAGGCAGAACGCTGACTCCACAATTCTAGACAGCCATTTTAAATGAGCCTGAGGCCACTGTTAAGGATGGATTGGAAAAAGGAATGATTGATGGTTTCCTTTAAGATTTGTTTACTTAGCAGTGAATTTTTTTTCCCTTCCCATGGCATTTTAGCAAGGGTCCCTGGGGATTGACAGGCTTCTTCAAGTAGAAGATAACTAGTCATCTTCACTCTTGCAGGAATATTTTATTGTAACCAATGGAAAGGAGTGCATGGAAGTGATAAGATGCTTCCAAAAGAACATCAATAATTAATTGGTAGATGTTTTACTGAAAACAAAGCTAATGCTTACTGCCATGCACCTTATTGATGTACAATAAATACGGATGACAGTGGCAGCTTTTAACTCTCTGCGTTACCTAAAACTAGTATGCAGGAGGATTTAGAAACATCACATTCATACATCCCATCTTCTTTGTATATTATTTATGACAGCTGGCCACAGGTTATGGCCACAGGAATAGTTCCTTTTTAAAAGCAAGAATGTCCGACATTAAAATCTTATCATTCTGTATGTGGACCTTGATAGGCAAAAAACCCAAAAAAACAAAAAAAACAGGTTTTCCAAAGTTAGGACTAGGAGACTAATTTATGTGAGCTTGAAACATTTAGCCACACTAACACAAGCAAAATAATAATTACAGAAATGCAAATCATTTTTTAACCTCCTACTACATTCTAAACAACTTAAAATATTTATGAGAAGCAAACCCTATGTGTAGGGCATCTGTTGGAGTGGGACACCTTTAAACATATTTAGCTTCCTTGTTGGCTCCAAAAACCCCCAAGTGTTGCTATTCTATTGGTAGAACTCTGCCCATCTGTTTACATGGAAAATGCCTTTCTATTATTAAAACAAAGCTATTTCTCAAAAAAAAAAAAAAAAAAAAAAAGCAGATTTCTGTCTTGGAAGTGATTGACTTCGTGGTTAAATATAATAAGTACTAAATTTTGACATCCTTTTAGAACTTAAGTCTAGAATTTCAGAAATATTAAGTGCTATTTGTTATTTCTGGGTTTTTTCCTACCTTTTGTTGGGTTTTAGCCACTACTTGCCCTTTCTATCCAGTTTTAGGAATAGGAATAGTGAAATCACAGTGTCTTGGTTAGTTGTTTTTAATCCCTCTTAACTACCCTGCCAAACCAGGTTTGAATCCAGACCATTACAGATGTCTAATGCCATGTGAGAGAGAGTAAGTGAGTACATGTTTAAGATAACCCTATCATTTAGCAAACACTAGCACAGCAAAAAAAGAAAAAGAAAAAGAAAAAAAAAAGTGTCCAAAGAATCTGGAAAATGCCTTGGAATGGAGGAACAAGATCTGACTTTGACCTGACTTCTCTGTCCATATGAGGATATAAACAATTATGGAAGTTCATGCGATTAGCAGATTCTTGAATTGTGTTCCTGTTTGTTCCTCTTCGACCCAAGCAAGCAAACAAGAATCTACTTTTGGCATCCACTTGTAAACACATTTAAGATTTCACTAGAATTTATACCTCACTTCTCTGCTTGGGTTGAGGCCCTCCTAAACTGACACACTGTTGATTGCTAGTATTTAAAGAAATCAAATCTGAAACCAAAATCTAACTCACCAACAAAACCATTATTTCCATTTTTTTTTTCTTGCTCAAGGCTTGGACTTTAGTTAATAGCTGATACTTTACACACTTTATGGATACAAAAATATCTTGCTTACCCTCAACTTTAGAGTCTAAAGGAAGCATTTTCTCATTGCTTATTAACAAATATATAAAATTCCAAATATCTTCAAACGGTCATTTAATTGAAACGTAGTGTCTACGTTCTTGATGGTTAAAACTGAGAGCCAGAGGGGTGGGGTATTCCAGGGCACAGAAAGAGAAAGGATAACATTCAAGAGGAGTGAAAGGAATACACCATTGAAAAAGCCTCTAACCAAATGGGGGAGAAAGGAGAGGGATCCACTTGAGTAGGATCCAATCCCCAGAGCCTCACACGGCAGTAGGGAGAGGAAGAATAGGAGCCACACCTTAATTTGACAGCAGAGTCAGAACTGGGTTCTGTTTCTAGAAAGGGAGGGCAGATTTACCAAAGCTGAAGGAGCTGAAGAGCGTGTGGTACCCTAGGGCTGGGGCAAAGGCGCAACTGACCTACTCGGGAGCATAGACTGAGGGACTGTAGCCTACGATGGTGGTAAAAGTAACAAATGTCTAGTTGACAAATTTTTTTTTTTTTTTGAGTGGGACCAAAGGAAAAGAAATCTGAATAGTGCAATTTAGCTTTTAAACAATAGTAGTCATTGAGAGGTGCCTGGGTGGCTCAGTGGGTAAAGCCTCTACCTTCCGCAGGTCCTGATCCTGCTCAGCAGGGAGCCTGCTTCCCTTCCTCTCTCTGCCTGCTGCTCTGCCTACTTATGATCTCTGTCTGTCAAATAAATAAATAAAATCTTAAAAAGAAATAAACAAAAAACAAAAAACCAATAGTAGTCATCGAAACCCAAATTTGGGTAAATTTCCAGTATGATACATGGTGATCTTTAAACATATATCAAGATGTTAGATGAGTTCATTAGACTACTCCAATGCTAATGAATATGTTTCAACGAACGGTTACTCTCTGCAGGCATACTTTCCTAACAGTTTGTCGCTGAAGAACACATTGCCTGGGTGTTAGCCCTGCTCTTAATATAAATGTGAGAAAAACGCAGTGAATTTCTTGGGAACTTAAATGGAGTCTGGAAGTTACGATGATAAATTTGAGCTCTGGGATCTTTGTTAATGTTATTAATGAATTGTTTTCCTCTCTGTATTGTGACAGATGAGCTATAGGTTCCTTCTGCACCTGTGTAGATAACAACTCAATACTTGCTGAGACCCGTGCAGGGATCTAGGTCCCTGGGCCGGGCCCTGGGACTCTGGTACTCAGTCTAGTAGGTGGGCTATACAGTAACTCTCCTAAGTAGTACCTGGGGCACTTGGAGGTGCTTTATGGAGGGGCTAAGCTGAGCCTGGACCGAGGTCTGAATAGGAGACCGGCAACTGAGGCAAAGGAGGAGGCATGGGTGCTCCTGGTCTCTTCAGGGAATGATTCCACAGTGAGATGGCAAAAACCCACTCAGCAGGGTTTAGGCTTTGTTTCGTTTTTCTGTTCTTTGAGGTTTTTCTCTTTTTCCCTCTGTTTTCTTTATCTGTTCTAGTGATGCCTTAATTTGAAGCTGGGTTTTCAAAACTGCAAGGAGGAGGAAATTAGATCCAGAAGGCTTTTAGGCTTTGAACTAATTTGGATTTTTTTTCTTTTGTATTAAGATTTCATTAGATAATCAAGATTGGAATCACCAAGTGTTAATATAAGAATGAAAAGTATAATGGAGGGTGCCTGGGTGGCTCAGTCAGTTAAGTGTCTGCCTTTGGCTCGGGTCACAATCTCAGGATCCTGGGATCCAGCCCTGTATGAACCCTGTGTTGTGCTGCCTGCTCAGTGGAGAGTCTGCTTCTCCCTCTCCCTCTGGCTCTCCCTCTGCTCATGCTCTCTCTGAAATAAATAAAATCCTAAAAAAAAAAAAAAAAAAAGAGTGAAAAGTATAAAGGAACATGCCAAAATAATAAACTTACTGCTTTGTTATCATAGCCTGTTATTATTAACGTGAAATACTATTGAAACATTGTAAGTTAAAGGTACATTTTAGTTTTTTAAAAAAATGTTAGTAACTTTAGTGAAGGAGAATTTAGATGTGGGAGTAGGGGAAGATTTATTTTTATAAGGTAATTTTTATTCTGACAAGGACTATTATTTTTAAAAGTGTTTTGTACCTAACATTTTTTTAAGTAAACATGTTACAGTTGGAAAAGTTAAATAAGCAATATACTAAAGAGTGGATTTTTTTTAGGTATGTATTCTATTTTTCTGTTCATGATATAAAATGTGGACAAATTGAGTTATGAAAACTAAAATAATGAAGGACACTAAATGTCTTTATTTGAGATACCATGTTTGCAAGCCTATAGTGGAAACTTGTACCTGTGTTAGACCTGAATTATGGCTCTGAAAAAGGCCAGGTAATTATAATCTTATTACAAAATACCAATGACAAAATTTTCTAACTGAAGGCTTTTTGGTTGGCAAATAGACAAGCAGCCTTAGCCAAAAAGGGTTTTTAACTGCAGCTTTAATGAACTTACTTTAGGGAAGTTCTCTACCCTTCTTCCTCATTCCCCATCCCTAAAATAATAAGATACTGGGAATCAGAAAGCTCATGCTTTTTCCATTCAGGTCAGTTAGGAAATTACTATTTGAGTTCTGATGCTGCTGTGATTTCTCAAAAATCAGTGGGAACAAACCAATCCATATAAAATACTATGTTTTTTTGGTCTCCTTTGCAATTTTATATACAAATCAAGACAGATGAATGAACATAAATTCTCAGTTTTTGTCTATTCCCTAAAAAAGTAAACTGCTCCTTTTAAAAAAAATTATTCACAGCTAATTACCTTTAGGAACATGTTTTATACCACATAACTCTTTTTTAATTAAAGCAAGTGCCTTGATGCCATTCCATATAAATCAGGCTTAACCTGTGGGATGGGGATGAGTTGATGGGTTGCAGCCTGTTGTGGGAGGTGGGAGTGGGGGTTGGTTAATAGCAACTGTTTTTCTTTTGGGAGAATAAATTCATGTTTATTATGTAAGATACTCTATGTGCTGAGATCTAGAGGTGTAATTTCATTTCTGATAATAAATTGTTGTGCTAATAAAATACTACTCTGTGTCTAAATTATTTAAGTGCAACTAAGAAATGCACGTAGGTCACCAGTGAGCTTTGGAATACCATCGCTTTACATTTGGAGAGTGATTCAGTCATTAATTTTTCCCAACTATAAGAAGAGGATCTGTCCTTATAGAAGGACATAATGCGTAAAGATATGTATTTCTTTCCTTTTTTGCTTTGTTGTCCTGAGTGAGTAAATTAATCCTTCAGGAACTCGATTTTTTCATCAATGAAGAGGGGAGGAGCACGAGATTGCTTGAGGACCTGTCCAGTTCTCATGTTGCATGACTACTATTCTGTACCTTGTGGGAATCAGAAAACCCCAAACTGGCTCATGTTTTACTACTCCTAACTCTGAATTTTGGTAAGTGAATTTTGAACCATCTTTTCGCCATCAGTAAGTTGAGGCTACCACCTTGTACGCAGGTGAAGGAGTTGGACTAAATGGTCTTCGAAGGGCCCTTCGAATTTTACCATCCTGTATACTCACCATGTGTGTACACAGCACGTGGGACCCGGAGCCGTGTGCGGTGCCTCACACACTCATTCTCCAGCATCTCTCCAGCTACCTTGGAGGGCTCTGCTTCCCCATCGCCTTTCAGTGCTTGTGTCCTTGGCCTCTTCTCTCATTTAGCACCATTGCTTAAGCTTTGGATTTTCAGATCTGATTGAGCCTGATGAAAGTATGGCTCTTCTTGGAGAAGAATACATACACATTCTTCTTGGAGAAGAATACATACACATTCGTATGTATACACACACACGATTTATATGGAGGCTGGTTCATGGCCCCCCATGTCATGAATACTTTGCATTATAAGCTCTCTCCAGATGACTACATCCATGTCCTCAATTGATTTGTTATCTGTGTGATGATGGCAGCCAAACATGATTTCTAGCCTTTCTAGAACACCAGCCAGCATATCTGTCTGTACATAAATCTCCAGAGCTGTCCAGTAACAGCTGGATGCCCAGAGGCACCTCACATAGAATACAAACTCATCTTCTCTTCCCCTGTTAACCCATCTTGATCATGGCATGACTCAGCAACTCAATCCAGAAACTTGGAAGATTTTAGAATATTCCTCTTCAAATCCATCTACCTGGTAAGACTCTCAAGTCAAACATCTCTTTCTTGCCCTCAGTGTTCATTTATCTTCAGGACTATGCCACAGTCTACCTAGTTAATCTATTTCTCTACAACTCAGCCTCCACACTAGTTACTGATTATTATCTTTAAAAAAAAAAAAAAAGACCTTTGTTACTTCTAAGTGGTTCTCCAGTGTTTTCAGAGTAAGTTCAGAATCAATGCTATAGCCAATAAGACCTTAAAAAGTTTGCCCTTGGGTGCCTGGGTGACTCAGTTGTTAGGTGTCTGCCTTTGGCTCGGGTCGTGATCTCAGGGTCCTGGGATTGAGACCCCGCATTGGGCTCCCTGTTCGGCAGGAGGCCTGCTTCTCCCTCTCTCACTCCCCCTGCTTGTGTTCCCTCTCTCTCTGTGTGTCTTTCTCTGTCAAATAAATAAGATCTTAAAAAAAAAAAAAAACCCAAATTAAAAAAAGTTGCCCTTGCTTACATCTTCAGCATCTTGTCCTGCCCTAGGCCTTTATATATGCTGTTCTTTCTTCCAGGAATAGCCTCCCAGCCCCATATGTGTAAACTTTTCTACTCTTTCCAAATACTTCTTACTAAAAGTCCCTTGCTCTTGGCAACATTTCCTATTGAATTCCTCTTCTCTCATGCAGAGTCTCCTTTGGACCTCATCTCTGCATATTCTCAAAAATGGCATTTACCACTCTTATTTTTCCTTCTCCATCTCATCTGCTAACTGGACTCCCTGAGGATAGGGCTGTGTATTTCATCCTTAGAGCCTCTGTGGCCAGCAGTGGGTATCAGTTCTAAGCATGGATATGTTTGGTGGATATTTATTTCTCTAAAACTGGTTCATTTACAGAGCATGTCTGTCTTGGGTCAATTACATGGCCTGTGGTTATCAATACGTTGGAAAAAGTCTCTGATGAAGGGATAGGTGTGTAATGCGGTTGGATTAGGTGGTCCAAGGCACAGTTGTTTCTTAGTTAGTTGCCTGAACAGGACTCACATTCTATGTCTTTTCTATCTTTCCTTGTCTTCCTTTTCAGTCTCTACCATGTCAGAGAAATTAAACATGGCTGCTTCTAAGTGTTCTGGGTTGGCCAGTTGTCTCTATTGTGTAATCTCTCTCTGCCCTCTGGTGGCCAGAATATGCTACCACATTTCACCTCAAAGAAGTATGGCCTCTGGTAGCACGAACAGTTAATAGGCAATTTTAGAATACATTGATTGAGCCTATTTGTACTTTTGCATTACAATTTATTGTCAAGATTAAATGATAAGGAGTAAAATGGTGCTTGGCAAGTAACAGGCAACAATTCTTAGCTTCCTCCCTTTTAAATCAAAGAGCCCATCTTAAGAACAGGGCAAAGAAAACTTGAGTTTTATCTAATGATCAGCCTTGGTGGTTCTGGAACACTAAACCCCAAGATCTGTTAGTGAAAGGGAGGTCTGGAAAAGGAGGTCCCTGCTTCTAGACAGTACCTGTAAAGTTTCAAATAGGGATGGGTACTAATGGCATAGCATTTATAGAACTTAGTCTGTGTCAGGTATATATTTTTTATCTTCATAACAGCTCAGCTGAGGTAAGTCCCTAGTTCCAGAATGCTAGCTTACAGAGAGGATTGGTCAGCTGGGGCAAACTAAATCCTCAAGTGGGGCAAGAGGCACCAGAGAATCAGGGAGAAGCCACAGAGGGCCTGACGAAGACAGGCAACTCAGAAGGGATAATATCTTCTTTTAGTTTTAGAAAACAAAAGTATCAAACAAATAAAACCTTAATGTCCTGACAGAATCAAAGGTTTGTTCAGCCAATGTAAACCAGACTGTAAAAGCTCTCTCTTTTGGATATGATTTTCATCTATAGGGATCTAATTCATTATGATACATCAAATGAGTCAAGAATGTGAGACTTCTTTTTTTAAACAAGTTTAAGCACATATTTACCGAATAGTACTATGTGCAAGGCACTTAAATGAAGCCTTTCATACCAAAGTTTTGTGTGTGTAAATCCTACAATGACTTTATGTGGACGGAAATAGGCTTAACTTTATATATTGGAATTCCTCACTATCAAAGAACAGATGATAGATAACCTGGACTGGAATACTAGTTGAGGCAATGACATTCATGGAAAAATTTGCAAATTCTTTTACAGAGGACAGCCTTACCCTATCTTCAAGTAGAATCAATGCTTCATTCAGCCTTAAAGAAAGGTGGTGTTCACCCATTAATGTATGTATCAGTTTATACACAACTCTTTATTGAAGTGCCTATGATGTGCCCAGCACAGTGCTAGGCACCATTAAGGTTACAAAGGTCCTTGCTCCCCTGGAGCTTACAGTCTACTCAAAGAGCCACAGGACACTGATAAAAATTTAAGTGCTTAGGTAAGTGGTAGAGAGACAAAAAGTGCTAAGGAGTTGAGGGAAGGCTGGAGCAGGTGCTGAAGTCTTTAAAAAAAAAGCTGGAGAAAGAGGACTCCACAGTTAGTTCCTGAAAGGCCTGCCTTGGTGGAGAGCAGGAGAGGTATTCCGGTGAAGGCACGCAAGTACACACGAGTACAGTGTGTGCTCTCCAGGGCCTTATCCAGGGGCGGCACTGATGGTACTGAGCAGGCAAGCGGAAATGCAGGTTGTAACCAACTCTAGAGGGTGCTAAAACTCAACTGAATAATCCAGTTTTTATTTATTTATTTATTTTAGGCATTTGGGAGCCACCACAGACACTTGGGCAGGGGAAATGGCATGATGTCAAGAGATTTAACATTATGTGCCAAATGCACTTCAGGGGCAGAAAGGTGAACAAAGGAATTCAAAGTTATATTAGTAATCCTGACACAAAATGACAGCAGTAAAGGCGCTGACAGTGCGTGGAACCACAGGACTTCGCCAGAAGACAGTTTTCCTCTCCTATGTGTTAAGGACTTAAAATATGTATAGTACTTTTGGTTCAAATTATTCTAGTTTGCTAAAATGAAAAATATACAAAATAAGATTTCAAAAATCCATTTAAACATCTGCTGGGGTTTTAAAAAAATTGTTGTTTTGTTCAACACGGAAGCAGTCTATCATTAATCTGTTTTATATGGGTTTCAGTTAAATGATTATAGAAAGAAAAATAACTGAATTTCTATGGGTTTCTGAAATAACCAAAAAATTAATCTGCACTGGATGGGGGAACTACACTACAACACTGACAGGTACTTAGCTTTTCTCTTGAATGCTTGTATTTACCTTCTAAAAATGAAACAGACACTCATCTTGCATATTAGAAACAGATACTAGGGTTATAAAGGATATTAAAAATGCCTTCTTTATAGGAGAAAAACTTCAATATAAATCAGATTATAAATTTATTTTGTTTTAAATAACTTAAGATCAACTCTGCTCTAGCAGATGTCTCTGCAGGACAAACATAAAGGAATAAGGGTGAAGTAATTTTAGCAAAGGCAAACAGTGTGCCTTCATGTTAATCACAAAGTCCAGGCTGGATTACTCACAAGTGGAATAATCCAAATAGGGAACGTTCCAAATCCTGTCACACGTGTCCTTTCTCCCACAGATTTCCCTCTCACCTTGTCTGGAAAGTGAGAGGTACACTGGGCTATATGTCCTTTCCCAGGATTTTCTGATATATAAGGCCCCCACATTGTGTCCTATCTCCTTTTTAATTCTCCTCGTATTCCCCTGTGCCCCAGCTCCCTCTGACTAATAAGCATTACAAGATGTGTTCCTACTCTAGGTGGTTCCTGCTAATTCTTTGGGCACAGACAGATGTACCTCTGCTCACTACTTGGCTAGCTGGTGCAGCATTCAAGAGAAAAGCTAAGAAGATTCTAGAGTTACCAAATCAGCAGAAAGGAGTTAACAGATCTGGAATAAGAAGTGCTAATGCTTTTTTCCCCCTCTTCTTTTCTTTTTTGATAGTGAGTGGGAGTATTCGGATGGCCGGCTGGCTGAAGAGAGAAGTACTAGGATCCAGCTAGACCAGTGGTTCTCAAAGTAAGGATCCTGGACCACATTAGCATCAGCAGGACCTGGGAATTTGTTAGAATGAAAATTTTGGGGCCCCATCTAATACCCACTGAATCAGAAAACTGGAGGTGGAGCCCAGCAATCTGTGTTTCAGCAAGCCTTTCAAGTGATTCTGAAGTGAGCTAACATTTGGAAACCACTAAGCTAGACTTACTGGCAAGAGGTTGGCTCCTACCCCACCGTGTGCTCGATTTTCCTTTGGCCAAATCAGCAATTCCCAAACTTTTCTGTACATTGGAATGACCTGGGCAGTTTCACAAACTACTGATGCCTGTGACCTATAACTATAGATTGTGATTTAATTGGTCTGGGATAAGGCCTGGGCTTTAGAAATTTTTTTAAAGATGCTCAAGAGATCCTAAGGTGCAGACAACTTTTGAGACCATTTGATTAATCAAAAGATAACACACATATTTGTCAAACTTCATTCAAGGAAGTTTCCTGATTATTTCAGAGGACTGGAATGTTGTCATTATAATATTGCTTAAAATTTAAGTTCAATAACCTATCTAAAAACTTTATTCTTATAAACTACATTTTCTAAATCAAAAGAGGCAATTAATGCCTACGTTATTTTGTTTGGAGGAGATCTGTAATTTTGGAGTCAACAAGAGTTTGTGTCACTTTCCTCATTAAATATTCATCTATTCCATTTAGCTGTCCAAAAACGGTGTCAGGAACACCTACACAAGTGGAAAGGAACTGTCTAAGTTTCTGTACATTTGAGATGGCCTCCGTGATGGTGATTTTTGGCTGCAGTGGTAAAGATACCTCCCCCTCCTCTTCACTTCCAGCTTCATCTCTATTTTCAGCATCCTCCATGCCCTGGATGATCTCTGTGTCTATCAGCTCTGGAGCGATGATGAGATCATCATCGGCAGTGACAAAGTCCTGGAAATGTATTTCGTTGGGGACACAGGTGGCAAGAGCCACAGAGTGCCATAACTTTTCAATGGCTACCTCTGGTTCACTGGCTGCTGCTTCTGTGTCACAATCTGTCAGTTCCGTGGGGATGATGCCTGCCTTCTGCCAGCATCTCACCACTGTGGACTGCTTGACTGACCACCATGCTGCCGCAATCATGTCGATGGCCCGCCCGATGTCCACTTTTCCTTGGTCCTCACTGCTGTGGAGCTTGAGGAGGAGCTGGGTCAGGAGGTAGCTTCGGTACCGCACTTTCATGGTGTGAATTATGCCGAGATTCAGGGGCTGCGGGACGGCAGTACAGTTAGAGGGTAGGTACCCCACTTGGATCCTTTCCAAGCGTGGCAGCATGTTGTGAGCGGAGCAGTTGTCGATCAGCAGGAGGATGCGGCGTTCCGCCCGCTTCATCCTGGCATCCACTTGCATCAGCCACTCATTAAACAGATCCTGCGTCATCCATGCCCACTGGTTGGCTCGGTAATCACAAGGGAGGGAACGGACGTTCTTGAGACAGTGTGGGTTGGCTGACCTACCAACAATCAACGGTCTCATTTTTTCAGTCCCTGAAGCATTGCAACAAAAGAGTGCTGTCAACCGCTGCTTTGCTTTCTTGCCACCTCTACAATGGTCTCCTTTAGCAGCAAGCGTGTGCTGGGGAAGCAGCTGGAAAAACACTCCTGTCTCGTCAGCATTAAAGATATCATCTGGGCTGTAGTCAGCAATCAGTTTTATAATTTCCCCTGCATGCCACTCGTTAACCTTATCTATTCCTAGACCATTCATTAATCTGTCACTATCCTCTCTACAGACTGCTTTCAAAGCAATTCCGTGGCGATCCCTAAATCTGTTCAGCCAACCCACACTTGCTTGAAAATTGTCATAGCCAAGCATGTTGGCCAAGTTTAGTGCTTTTTTCCGAATGACAGACCCAGTCACAAGAATGTTTTTGGCATGGATTTCTTGAAACCAAGCAAAAACAGCTTTATCAATGTCATCATAGAGAGCGTTCCTCATCCTTTTCCGCTGGGGTCCTACAGATGCCTCCCGTACCTTCTCTTCAAATTTGGTGCGATCCTTTAAAAATGTAGACAAGGTAGAAGGGGTGATACCGAATTCTTTTGCCACATCACCTTTCCTCTTTCCTGAGTCTACAGCTTCCACCACCTTCATTTTCTCCTCCAGGGAGAACTGCCGACGCTTCTTGTTCCCCTTGTTTGCCATATTCACAGAATGAGTGCTGGGCCACAATTACCAGGGCTGAGTGTGTCCCTCCTCTAGGCTTGTTTTGCCACAAGTGTAGAAAACTGAGGAGAGAGAATGTGGAGTACCTGTCAGGAACCAGAGATAAAGGATTCCCTCTAAAAGGTGGGTCAGATTTTTCAAAATCCTGCTAGGAAATGATAATATAAGGCCAAAGTCAAGAGAAAATAGGATTCATACTACTGACTTGTAGGGATTACTTATACAGATTCACAGAATGTTTGAAAAAAAAGAGACCTTACAGAGCATAGTGCCCACCATTACAGAGAATCTAGTTCACTTAAAATTTCCAAGCTTCTGTAAAAATAATGTCTGTTCTGTCTACTGTGGGAATAGATTGAAAAAACAGATGGTAAAAGATGTTGGCAAATAGCAGTGCACTGTATAAATTAAAGGGATTATTATCTGGCTCATTTTATAACAGAAACTGAGGCTCAGAGAAGGGGCCTATCCAAGCTCATAGACCTCAGATTTCTTGACTCAGAATTAGTGCCATTTCTGTAACTCCATAGTCCTGCTTGATATTCCATCAAAATGAGGTCTTTAAAGCTCTATTACTATTTGCCTTGGAAGGATTTTCACTGTGGGAATATGTTTCATTCATTTGGTGTTCATAGGTGTTAAGTGGTAAGGATACAGTGATGAACAACACAGTCAAGGTCCCTGCCCTTAGGAAATATACAATACAGTGGAGGAAGATGAGCCAAAAGAGAACAGATACATAAGATAATTACAGAGTGTGCTATGACTATGAAGGAAATAACCATGATCAGGCAGAAGCAGTTTTTGTAACTGTCTGCGAAGACATTTTATCATGAGAGTCCTCACAGAACAAGAGAAGCTGCTGTGACCTGAGGCTGTGACTGCCCCTTTGCAAGGGCTGACTCCTACCACCACCTCCACACATTTATCTATCCATTCTTGGCATCCTCTATGTGCTAAGCACTATGCTCAATACCAGCCATCCAGAGACGGATGGAGCATAGTGCCCACCATTCAGAAGCCTATCAGGAAAAAAAAAAAAGAAGCCTATCAGGGAAGCCGGGAAGACAAACACTAAAGTGCATTAAAACTATAAAAGCGGTTAAAAAGTACTGTGAACTAGAATAGAGCAGTGGAGATGATCAACTGGGTGGGACATGAAAGGGCAGTGCACTTCAAAGAGGAAACAATATTGATGTTGGGCCTTCAAGTACAAACAACTAGAAGTTCATGAGATAGAAGGAAATATGTGCAAAGGCTATCAAGTACTATAGAAAACAAGACAGTATAGCCAGGAAAAAAAGTCTTTGGAGAAGAGAACAAGAGCCAAATCATAAAATTTTAGCTTGATCCTGGGACAGTAAGAGGCCACAGAGGTCTGTTTATTTGAATGATGTGATCAGGTTTGCACTTCAGAAGGAGTCCTTTGGTTGCAAAGTGGAGAACCTAAAGGGTAAAAATCCATTTTCCTAAGAGGTGGCCCTAAATCTGAAGATGAAAGGAAGCTAGCCTTGTAGGCCACAGACAGCTGGGATATGTTAATTTGAATGCAAAGAGAAGCTACTGAAGGATTTTAATCAAGGAGAAAGATGACTGCTATGTAAAGAATGGAATTGAAGGGTGTCAGGGAAATAGCAGGTGACTAGTTAGGAGGCTGCTGCAGGAGTCCAGATGTGAGATAATGGTGGCTTGGATTAGAGTTACAGTGGATGTAGTAAGAAGTAGCCAGTTTGGGCGATATTTTTGCAGATCTTGCTGATGGACTGGATATCAGGTGCGGGAAGGTTTAAGGATAAATCCTAGATTTCTGGCTGGAGCAGTGAGCAACCCAATGTATGGTTGTGCCATTTAGTGAGATGAGAACCAACTGAGGAGATGGAAACCAATTACTGAAGATCTACTTCATAAACTTAATTTGTTCCTTTACATGCTTAATTCAGCTTACACATGGCAGGACTTGGATGCAAATCCAAGGAGACTCAGCACGAAGCCAGTGTTCTGAACACTACAGAGTACTATACACCCTGTTCTGGGAACTACCAGTATCGAGAGGCGACGTGGAAAGAGAATGAAGTAAGAGACAAGCCAAAGTCTTTTAGGTCAAGCTAAGCTTGTATTTTATTCTAAGCGAATGAAAAGACACTAGAAGGTTTTAAGCAGGGAGCGACTGGATCAGTTACAGTGCAAAAAGATCAATCTGCCTGTTGTGTGGAGAAATGACTGCAGAGCGACAAGAGGGGAGGTGGGAAAAAACGCCATCAGTCCAGGAGGAGATACTGGTGACGACGAGGTTGGTGACAGTGGCACATACAGAAAAGTACGCAGATTGGAAAAATACATTTGCAAGATAGTGAGGGTCGTGCAAGGGCTTGTACAAATGTGGAACGATCTGTGACACTGGCGGGAAAAGGGCCTACTATTCTTGTCCGACTCCAGAGCCTCTCCACTTGGGTCATTCGGCTCAGGTTGAATCACTCCAGAACTCACTAGCATAACTGTGTGTGGGACGGCGGGAAGGACCGATTGGGTGAGGAGGACGGCTTGATGCGGCACCAAGAACCCTGCGCTGAACGAGCGGGAACAGACTGGACAGGGCTGGAGCCTGGCCTTGAACACTGTGCTGAGAAGGTGGTGCTGGGGCTCCCCAGGGCCCGACGTGGCTTTGAGAAGTGAGGCGGGGCCTCGACCTCTTACGCTCGGCACAGCCCCGCCCCAGTTACCTGAGCGCCCTACGGCAATGCCCCGAGGCTAAGCGGCCTGGGCGTCCCACAGCGGGCGGCCGCAGCTTCCTCCTTCTCCCGGAACCTCTAGCCGGAAACAGTCCGTCCGCCTTATCAGCCCCCTCTAAGCATTTAAGCAGTTCCTATGGGTCCGCCCCTCAACTAGGGCTGGACTGTTGCGCATGCGCAAAAGGATGCACGCAGTCACGCGCAGCCGGCCGCTTCCGGTGCGCCGCGAGGGCTGCCGGGAAGGGTCTCCCTGGCGATCTGAGGTGTGCTGCTGCTGCCGCTGCCGCCGCCGAACCGGTGCTGCGGCGACGCTCGTGTCCCTGCTGTCTTCCTCGGGCTCCCCGGGGCTTGACCCCCGGGGCCCTCGGCAGGCGTCGGTGAAGAGCCTGCGGAGCGAGCCTGTGCTCCCATACCCGCTCTCCACGACCCTATATCGCGACTCCGAGAAGGGGGAGCGAGAGGAGCTGTCGCGACTCCGCGCCGTGTGTCGCCGGGCGGGGCCGCGGGGCCGGGGCTCCTCCAGCCCCCGGGATGCGCGCGCGAGCCCTCGCCTCCACTTCCTTGTTGCCGCTGTCACGACTGGAGCCGCCTCTCGCCGACAGCGGGGAGCGCGACTGCGCCGGCCAGCCCCCTCGTCGAGCCCCAGGGCCGGGCGCCTCCGGGAATGTGAGCCGCGCGGCTTGCACGCTCCTCAGGGTAAGTCCCGCCCTCGAGCGCCTCGCTGCACTGTGCCGCGGAAATGCTGGGCGACCTCGAGCCGGATACTGCGGCTCTCTGAGCCCTGTTGTCCCTTCCACAGAGTAGGACCAGTAAGCCTTATTAGTCTTCTGCTGCCGCATTCGGTACGTTTGGGACATCTGAAACCGAGAGGGAAAGGAATTAGCCCGAAGACAAGCCGTGACCCCTAGACAAACTGTCAGAGACTATCACCCGAGGTTTTGAGGCGCATCTGATGGAACAGTGAAAGTGTCTCAAATTTGAACTACTGCCCTTAGTCCTGTTTTACAGAAGAGAAAACTGAGGCTTAGAATAAGTAGGCTGCTCAAGGTCATAGAGCTCTGTGCGGGTGCTATAAAAATGTGTAACTTAGTCGTGATTTTTTTACTTTCCACAGACCTTGGTTTTTACCTTTATATTATTCTGCCTTTTGGAGGGGGCATTGCTGAACTGAGGCCTAGGGTCTGAAAATAATCTTAGGCTTAAAATGGGGGTAGTCAAGCAAGCAAAAAACAAGGTAGTCTCTTCCTGCCCCCACCCCAAGGTAGTTGTAATGGGTCTGCTTCCTAAATTGTTTTGCTCTGGGTGCTAGAATTCTACATGTCATTTTTTACAGATGCTCTCCTGCAGTTACTGCTTATCTGCAACACTCTCAAGGGCTAAGAAGTCAATTATTAAGGGCAAAATAAATAAATAAAGCATAGTAGCCACATAGTCTTGATTTGAATTCTAGCTACCCTTACCCTGTGAAGGCACTGGCCTATTAATTACCTAACTAAGTTGTGGATTATGTTCTCTTCTTGGGTTGCACTGAGACAGGACGCAGGGTTTATTTGTTTTAATGGGAAGAGAAATCATTAGGGATGACAACAAGAAAGTACCTTAGGAATAGTGTGTTTTTAACTGGAGACTATCTTTGAAATTATAGGGGACATGTTGCTTGTCTACATTTTCTAGGGGAGGGTTTTTAGCTTTTACAACATTCTCAAAAGGTATTCTTGCCTCCCCCAGACTTAGGAGCTACTGATTTCAGCCTTTTCCTCTCATGGGAGGAACAATTGAAATTCAGGGTGTAGTATAGACTTGTCTGAGATCACATGGTTAGAGTTGAGCCTTGGAGGCAGGCCTCCTTGCTTAACAAGCAGTGCTCTTTTTCTCATTACACCTTAACCATATACCTCATAATTTGTAGAGGGAGGTTTAAATGAGATGTGAGTGGGTTTATAATACACAGATCTGCCCTGTATCTACTGCTACTCCGTCTTCCCAGAATCCCAAGTTCTTTCTCGACAGATTTTCAAGAGCAAACACAGTATATCATTTCTGTCTAATTAAATTGAAGTGGTTTCTGGAACATTTCTTCCTCCAAGGATTGAGTCTTTTGGGTAAAACTCCCAACTGAGAACGTGGCCACAAATAGGCTAACTCTTATTGAACTAGTCATTCAGGTTTTTTAATGCCTTCCTTTTCTAGGAAAAGCTGTTCATTTTCTGTTTCTTAGGCCAGGGAGCTAATGTTTGTCAGATTACTGTTTAGACCTAAGCTGTCTAGTACCATAGTCGCTAATCATATGTGGCTAATTTAAATTAATTACAATTAAACAAAACAAAGTTCGGTTCCTCTGTCATAGTAGCCATATTTCAGGTGCTTGATAGCCATATTAGAGAGTGCAGATACAGAACATTTCCATCATTGCAGAAAGGTCAGTGCTGGTTTAGAGGGTTGCTAGTGGAAATGGGGAGAGTGTCATATAAAAAAAAAGTCGGCTTTTTGAATGAAAAAAATCTTTCAAGTACCTGTTTGGGTGTGGTGGCCTTAGGCAGATCATGAAGCACTTCAGCTATAGATCTTTCATCTTTACTCATGAGGCCTGTCTTTTGTGTAGCACCTGGGCATTCTCAAATAGAGTTATATCTGTGGTATCCTTTGAGCCTTATGCTATAAATCTGTAGTAAGGTGGGTGAGACACCTGTCTTTTTTTTTTTTTTTTTAAAGATTTTTATTTATTTGACAGAGATCATGAGTAGGCAGAGAGGCAGGCAGAAAGAGAGGAGGGAAGCAGGCTCCCTGCTGAGCAGAGATTCCCAATGCCAGGCTCAATCCCAGGACCCTGAGATCATGACCTAAGCCGAAGGACACCTGTCTTTTTATATGTGAAAAAATTTGAACCTGAAGTAGCTAAAGGATCTGCTCAAAGTCACAGAAACTGGCAGGGTGTAAAGAATCTCTTACATATAAGTATTTACTGCATGTCTGAATGAATACCTGAATGAGTCAATGGAGCAGTTTGCTTAAGGTAATGAAACATGAGAGAAGGTCTGGAACCTCTGACCACTGGCCAGATTTAGTCTTTTCATCTTTTACCATATGAAATTGTTATAAAGTGGGGCTAATCTTTGAGTTGATGAATAACTATATCCCAGGAGTGAATATAAGCAAATGAGCTGTCAAAGCTAGTGGTCCTAAATTTGCTGGGTCAGAGGAATCACCTGGGGCACTTGTTAAGCATACAGATTTCCATACCCTCTGGAGATTCTGATTTAGAAGAGCTGAGGTGGAACCCTGGGATCTGTATGTTTATCAAGTACACCCAGTGCTTCTTAGGATCTGCTGAGTTTGGGAAATGACTGAACCTTGAGGCCCTGGCAGAGATAGGAGATCGTTGGATCAAGTGGCTACTGTCCTCTTTAGGAAAATAGATTCTTGAAACTTGTTTGTGTTTGACTTTCCTCTAGCCATGGATGCATCATATGATGGTACTGAGGTAACTGTCGTGATGGAGGAAATTGAGGAAGCCTACTGTTATACCTCCCCTGGGCCACCCAAGAAGAAGAAAAAGTATAAAATACATGGAGAAAAGGCCAAGAAACCCAGGTTAGCCAACGCCTTTTGGTAGCTAGCATTTATAAACACAAGCTGCTTGGAGAGCTGTGTTGAGGAAGACTTTAGGCTGCCGGCTGCATCCAGACTCATTGAGAGTGCCATATCCATTGTTGAAGTCTCTGGATGGGCAGTGTGTTGTGGGGTGAGGGAGATGGGGAATAGGAAGTTGTGGATTGATACCAGCAGTTGCTATTCCTGGCCGGATCTTGATCATGTTTTCCTGCTGCAACAGGAAATTGTACCATACAAATGGTGGAAGCTATGTACAAATGAAGTAATGTTATTTATTATTAACATTATCGATGTTTAAGCATTTAAAATAGGAAATTCATAAAAATATAGAATTGTAATAGATCAATGATAACTATAAAGATTATCCATGCTATAGCTCTAATCTCGCTCTTAACTGAATACTCTAAAACTTCTTGCTGAAGTTACCACTTTTGGGTTACTTTGGTACTTAATTTACTTCCTTTCTCAGCCCTGGGGAGGTGCTGTTGGCCAGTGAGATGACCAGAGGCTCTGTGGAGAAGTAAAGCATGTGGGTGATAACCAGACTGTGATTAGGCCCCTAAGTAACCTTTCCCCAAGAGTGGGATGGCAGTGTACTTGTTTATCTTTGCTCATACTTGCCTATAGAGCCGATCATTCCTACAGAAAAACTGGTCCAAGGAAAAGTAAGTCAGATAGGCTTTTGCTTCCAGGTTTCTGGAGGGAGAATCCTCCTGTACACCTATGGGGCTGTTATTTACGTATTCATTTATTTCTTTTTAAAAGATTTTTTTAAAGATTTTATTTGAGAGAGAGAGAATGTGTATGTGAGAGAGAGAGAGAGATCACAAGCTGGGGGGAGGGGTGGAGGGAGAAGCAGACTCCTGCTGAGCAGGGAGTGGGTTGTGAGACTCATCAGGTACAGACACTTAACTGCTTAACCAGATGCTTAACTGCTTAACTGAACCACCCAGGTGCCCTGGGCTATTATTTAAATGTTTGTTTGCTTCAGTCCCTATTTAGATAAATGCTTTGAAATGAAAAGCTAGGTTTTTGCCTCTTCACTTGCAAACCTTGACACTTCACTGGTTGAATGAGGGAAGACCTTAAGTTATTCCTTCCTTTAGGTCGGCTTACCTTCTATACTATTACGACATCTACTTGAAAGTGCAGCAGGAACTCCCCCACCTCCCTCAGTCTGAGATCAATAAGAAGATTAGTGAAAGTTGGAGGCTCCTCAGCGTGGCCGAGAGGAGTTACTACCTGGAGAAAGCCAAACTAGAGAAAGAAGGTTTGGATCCTGTAAGTAATTTTTTTCCCCAACTAATTTCTCCATTTGGTCAGTGGTAAAGGCCCTGGGAAGAGCCCATCCCGTTCTCTATTTTTCTTCTTGGAAAAACTTTGAGTTGAGTCCGTTTTATCTTTCTTAATTTAGTAGTTTATAAGGCATTTTTCCTGCACACCATCAGTTTTCACCTTACTAATTGAAAGTAATGAATATGTGTTATATTGATTGCTGTCAGTTATAATCAGCAGTTAGGCTGGTGAGTGTGGAAGTAGATACAGCTGCTTTGTATAATGTCACGTTCTTCTATTAACACTGGTGGTTGTGCACTATGCCAGAGGCAGAAGATGATGGAGGAAGACAGGCCTGAATTAAAGAATGCGTAAGGTTGTGTTCTAGATTGTGTCTGTCAGCCATTTTGTATTTCTAGTTCACAATAACAACACTGACAACTGTTAATACTGCTGGTTTTTTATTAAACTGAAATTGCTGCAGGAAAAATAACCTTGTTGTTGCAGGGTTAACCTTAACTCCTTTTTTCAATTGAAAGATTGTCTCTGATTTCTTCTTTGATAATGTAGAGCAAAGGTTTTTCAGGAATGCAGCAAGCTATGTTAGAGCAGAGAAGGTTGTGTTTTCCTAGTGGAGGCCATCTACCACTGCCATTTAGATTATTTTGCTTAGTGGCTTGGCATTTCTCTTTCTGGAAGAGTTTTGTGTTATCTAAGGTCTTCGAGATACCCGTCTGTACCCCCTCCTTTTAAAATTTTTTTAAAGGATATTTATTTGTCAGAGAACACAAGCAAAGGGAGCAGCAGGCAGAGGGAGAAGCAGGCACCTTGCTGAGCAAGGAGCCCAATACAGGACCGCATCCCAGGTCTAGGATCATAACCTTAGCCAAAGGCAGATGGTTAACTGATAGCCACCCAGGCATCCCTGTACCCCCTCCTTTAGATGATTTGTTTATAAACTGAATCTGGGAGACAGTTCCTGTGGGGAAGGGGAAGTGGAGTCTAGGAAAAGTATATATTCCCTGTGGTTTCCCCATCAATAAAATCAGCAACCTTTTTACCCCGAAACAGGAAAATTTTGCCTATTCCCAGAGTGATAATGGTTTTTAAAGCTACACACTAATGTAGGCCCTTATTAAGTCTTTTAAAACATTTTTTTAAAGATTTTATTTATTTATTTGACAGAGAGAGATCACAAGTAGGCAGAGAGGCAGGAAGAAGGGTGGGGGGAGCAGGTTCCCTGCTGAGCAGAGAGCCCGATACAGGACTCGATCCCAGGACCCTGAGATCCTGACTCGAGCTGAAAGCAGAGGCTTAACCTACTGAGGCACCCAGGCGCCTCAAAACATTTTTTAAATAAATCATCTGCAATGATTTTTTTCTTATCCATGTGGGGACTTTATATCTGCCATCCTCTCTAGAACTGCTATCAAGAACTTGAATTGATTAGCTCTGATATTAACTAGCTGTGACCCTGGAAGAATCACTTAACCTTTGAGTCTTGGTTTCCTCATTTGTAAAGTGGGAAATAATACTATCTACTCACAGCGTTTAGCGTTTAAAATAGATAATACAAGCTCTTAGCTGAGTCCTTGACATATGCTGCCTTGGTCAGTGAATACCACTCTTCAGTAGGTTAAGTGTCCAGGGGCCACATGATAAGAAAAGGTGGTATTTAAGAGCATGAGTTATCTGAATGTGCCAAGACTTAGTAAGGCTTTGGGTACTTTGTTTGACCTCTCTGAGATTGCCTGGTGTGAAGGTGAGACCCTCCTGTCTTCATACTTTGGGAGCCTGTCAGAGACCTTTTGGCAGCCTGGCTTCTCGGCAGCCCTTCCAGTCTCTTGCCACGTAGCAAGGCCCATAGTTCCAGTGTTATTCAGGTTGCCCTGGTGTCTAGGTGCCTGGATTTGTTGATTAAGTCCAGATCATTCTCTGCATTTACTGCCACTCAATCTTGTTCTAACCTGTCTGCTTCAAAGGGTGACTTGAGAATGTTATTTCTCCATTATCTCTCCAGTAAAGGCTCCATAAAGGATTTGGCCTGTCCGCTTTTATGTTTCATCTGAGTGCTGCTTTCAGCTTTCATCTGAGTGCTTCCTTTGTACCTTAAGTAGTCTCATCGACTTCTTGCTTTTGATGTATTTAAGGATCTTTTTGTAATGGACTTAGTGTTCCTTTTAAAAGGTGCATCTGAAATTATTTCCTTTTAATTTCAGCTCTCACTTTAACTGTTGACTTTGAACTTTTCTCTTTTTCTTATTAGGTAACTTGCAGTTTAATTTGAAAAAATAAAGCAAAAGTACCCTTTTCTTGGCCATGAACCGTTTTGCTTTTAGTGCCTGGTTTCCTTGCTCTTTAGAAGACCTGGTTTGGAGTCTTTACTACTTAATAATTTTGTGTTTGGGGGAAGTTTACCTCCCCGAGCTTCCATAGGAACAATAATAGTACTCAACTTAATAGTGTTGTTAATGATAAGGTCAGGAAGGTATTTTCTGAATGTTAATTTACTAGTTAGTGTTAATATTTATATTCCCCCTCTGCTGCCCCCAGTATATACAGGTTCTGTCAGATATTCCCATGCATACATACTTTCTTTCTTGTGAAGTGATCGGTTCATCCTCTGTTTTATAAGTCTGGGAGAGAAACCAGTATTATCAGAATTCTTGCTTGCTGCCTTGAGTTCCAGTTTGGCCTGTTGACTTGTATTTTATGCCTTTTGGGGTTTTATTGAACATTATACTTTCTGGTTTTTAAGTCTTTGGCTACTTTGGAATCCTGATGTTTTAGAGCTGGAAAGGAACTCGTAAATAGCTAAATTCAAATGGAGCAGCAAGACCCAAAAATTGAAAAGTATTTGCTCAAGACTGCAGATCTGAGATTCCAGCTTACCGTTTCAAATTCCAAGATCAGTGTCCTTTCCAGAGTCTGATCCCTGTTACCTGTCTCCTGTGTGACTGAGCAAGTAAGCTACTTGGGCTAAAGTGTGATTCAGAGGAGGATGACATTGCTGTTGACAGAGGCTGACCCTCTTGAAATCTTAGGTCAAGAGAGGAGTTTTTGTGGTCCCTTTTGCAGAAAACAATCCAAAAAATGAAAAAAAATTACAGACGTATGGGCATGTGGTCTCACACCATTTCTCTCTGCTTGCTTCCCCCTCCCTGGCTTCCTGGTACTCAGAACTCCAAGCTTTCTGCACTGACTGCTGTGGTTCCGGACATCCCAGGTTTTCGCAAGATCCTCCCCCGCTCAGATTACATCATCATCCCCAAGAGCAGCCTGCAGGAAGACCGCAGTTGCCCTCAGCTAGAGCTTTGTGTGGCCCAGAACCAGGTGTCCCCTAAAGGACCATCACTTGTGTCCAGCAGTGCCCCGGAGGCAGTGCCTAGCCATGCAGGCATGGCAGAGCAGTGCCTGGCTGTGGAGTCCCTAGCTGAGGAGGTGGGAGCCCTTTCCCAGCCGGGTGCCGTGCAAGAGATCGCCACCTCAGAGATCCTCAGCCAGGATGTGCTCCTGGAGGAGGCTTCCCTGGAGGTAGGGGAGAGCCACCAACCGTACCAGACAAGCCTGGTAATTGAAGAGACCTTAGTGAACGGCTCACCAGACCTCCCTGCTGGAAGCCTGGCTGTGCCCCACGCCCAGGTTGGGGAGAGCATGTCAGTGGTAACTGTCATGAGGGTAAGTGACTTTGGTACTTATGTCTCTTTTACTTCATCTGGAGTTACTACAAAGGTAGCTAGCGCCATGCAGTGGTAATTAAGAGTGCTGGTGTGGACTTCTAGTAGGACTACAGTTCTCTTGAACCTTTTTCCCTTGGGCTTGCTTACTTTAAAGTTCTCTTCAGTTTCTTAGGCCCTCTTACCAACTCTTTTTGCCCAGCACAGCCAGGACTTGCTTCACCTAAGAGAGTACATGAGGTGCAGTAACAGCATTTCAATGATACGGATTGTCCATGAATCAAAGCTAGAGTCTCTCAAGCTGTTAGGATTTTATGTTCCCTGAAGACTGTCTCAGCAAACACAATGGCACCTTGAACTGTTTAGGAGAATTTTCAAATGGTCTTCCTGGGTGCAGATTGGGTAGGAAAAAGGAAGCTCTCTTCAAGGCCAGGCTGATAGTTTTTCCAGTGGCATAAGTTCAGCTATGCCCAGTTGAGGGGAAGAGCAGTCTCAGTGATCCCACAGCCTGGTCCCCCTGGAAGCTCGGGAGCTACCACCATGCCCTCTGTTACCCTGGGTAATGTGGCATCCTCAGAGTAGGACTTCTGCTCAGGCCAAGAGGAATGTAGGATGGCCTGGATGTTAGAGCAGGTAGCTCCTTGGAAAGGAATCTGTGGTAGGCCTAAGTCCATTTTCTTGTTTGTTGCCTCAGGACTGTTTATGATAATGAAGCATGCCACCTGCCTGCTTAAGGCAGATCAATACGATGTCAGCACTTGACAGGGTCAGAACAGTTGGGTTCTTTCACTAACTGCTTATGTGATCTTAGGAGTCCTAAGTCTCTTAGGACCTCAGTTTTCTTATTTGTAAAATGAGGATAGCACATTCTTTGTGGTAAAAGTTTTCTGTATCTTTTTTTCTTATAAGTTTTGAGATAATTGTAGACTTATTTTTTTGGATAAGCACACTATCTTGGTTATTGGACTTGATCCGTTCTTTCAGTGTTTGTTGTGGGTGGCCCTGGGTATTCTTCATTCCATCTCAGTAAAACTGTCCTTCTCTCCGTGTGCCCACAGGATTCCAGCGAGAGTAGCTCTTCTGCGCCAGCCACACAGTTCATCATGTTGCCTCTTCCTGCCTACTCAGTCGTGGAGAACCCCACTTCCATCAAACTGGTCAGTGTGTGGGGAGTTGATGGAGATAGGGCTTCAAAAGAATTCTCTTCCAGGTAGTTTTCAAAGTCTGATAACATTAAGACAGTAGGACTGGCAAAGGCCTCAAATTACCTGCTCCAGGTACACTTTACTGGGGATAGGGGTGGCGGGAGGTTCTGTGAAGGGAGCTCTGCGGGCTCCTTAAACTCCTCAAGGTACATACAAACTTTTCTCTTTAAGAGTGTTTACCTAGGATAGGTTCAGTGCCTCTTATAAAATTTTCAGAAGCATACATGATTTAGAAAAATTGAGGGCCATTGGTCTGATTCAATCTTACTATCATACAGATTACCAAAAAAGCCTAGAGAAGAGAAAGGACTTGTTCTCTGTATCATTCAAAGCCACTGGGCTGCAAAACAAGCCAGAACTAGGACCCTGGTCTTTTGATTCTCAGTTAATGTTTTTTTTTCATCACGTACTGTAGCATCGGGGCTGAGATTTATTATCCCTAAATATTTCATGTTTTTTTTCATGATCCAAGCCGATGGCAGAGGCCCATCCCACTGAGCCACCCAGGTGCTCCCAAAACTTTTTTCAATACCCGATTTTTCAGTAGTAATATATAATAACAGTTAATTTTTTTGCATATTAAACTTCTGTTCTGCAACTTTGTTAAACTCGTGTTCTGGTGGCCTTTTTGTAGTTTCTGTTGCATTTTCTACATAGTTGATCATGTTGTCTTTGAATAAAGACAGTTTTATTTCTTTTCTGATTTGGATTCCTTATTTTTTACTACACTATCTGGGACCTCCAATACCATATTGATTAGAAATGGTGAGAGCAGATATCTTTGTCTTGTTCCTCATCTTAGGAGGAAAGCATTCAGTCTTTGACCATTAGGTATAATATTAGCTATAGGTTTTTTGTAGATGCCCTCTTCAAGTTTGGGAAGTTCTCTCATATTCCTAATTTGTTGGGAGCTTTTATCAGGAATGGTTGTTGGATTTTGTCAGATGTTTTTCCTGTGTCTCTTGAGATGGTTGTAGGAATTTTCTTTTTTAGTTGTTAATGTGGTTAATTTCGTTGTTTTTCAAATGTTAAACCAACCCTGCCTTCTTTGAATAAACCCCACTTGGCAATCATGTATTATCCTTCTAGTATATTGTTGGATTTGATTTGCTGAAACTTTGCTCAGGAATTTTGTGTCTATATTCATGAGGATGTTGGTCTTTAATTTTCTTGTATAGTGTTTGTCTGGTTTTAGTATCAGGGTAATGTTTACCAAAGAGAGTTAGGACATACTTTTTCCTCTTCATTTTTCAGGAAGAGTTTGTGTGGTAGTGGTATTGGTATTATTTCTTCCTTAAATGTTTGGTAATTGCCAATAAGTCAGTCTGGGCCTGGAGATTTCTTTGTGGGAAGATTTTTAATCTCAAGTCCAATTTTTAAAATACGCATAGGACTATTTAGATTATTTTTAAATAATTTTAGATTATTTAGATATAGATTATCTATTTTTGAGTGAGCTTTGGTAGTTCGTCTTTCAGGGAATTTGTCCATCTCATCCAAATTGTCAAATTTATTGACATAAAATTGTTCAAAACACTACTCTTTTTAAAAACTATGGTACAATATGCATAACATAAAACTTATGAATTTAACCATTTTTTAAGGGTACAATTCAGGGTCATTAAGTATATTCACAGTGTTGTGGAATCATTGCCAATATCTATTTCCAGAAGTTTTTGTTACCCAGACAGAATCTTGGGCCCATTAAACAATAACTCTACATTCTTCCCTCCCCCAGCCCCTGGTAACCTTTGTTTTACTTTCTGTCTCTGAATTTGCATATTATAGGTACCTCACATAAAGGGAATCATGCATATATTGTCCTTATGGTCTCATTTTTTCACTTAGTATGTTTTCATGGTTCACTTATCTTGTACCATATATCAGAATTTCATTTCTTTATGGCTAAATAATATTCCATTGTGTGTATATCCTACATTTTGTTTATCCATTCACAGACAGTGATGGACATTTAGTTTGTTTTTACCTTTGGGCCCTTGTGAATACTGCTGCTATGAACTTTAGTGGATACATGTCTGTTTGAGCCCCTGATTTCAGTTTTTTGGGGAATATACGTAGGAGTGGAATTGCTAGATCATATGGTAATTCTGTTTAAAGTTCCTGAGGAATGCTTATCCTTTAGTATCTGTAGACTGTAGTGATTTTACCTATCTCATCACTGATAATGGTAATTTGGGTCTCTTGTTTTTCCTGACAAGCCTGGCTAGAGGTTATCAATTGTATTGACCTTTGAAAAATCAGCTTTTGGTTTCATTGATTTTCTCTTTTGTTTTTCTTTGTTGGATTTCACTGATATTTGCCCAGATCTTTATTACCTTTTTTTAGCTTACTTTGACTTAATTTATTCTTTCCTAGTTTCTTAAGATAGAAGCTGAGGTCATTGATTTGAAACCTTCTTTTCCTGTTATAGCTGCTTAGTGCTATGCATTTCCCTCTAAGCACTACTTTGGTGGCATCCCACAAATTTTGATATGGTATATTTTTATTGTCATTTTGTTCAGAATACTTTTTGATTTATTCTTTGACCCATTAGTTATTTAAAAGTACATTATTTGCTTTCCAAATGTTGGGATTTTCCAGATATCTTCCTTTTTCTGACTTCTGATTTAATTCCATTATAGTCAGAATTTTGTAGTTTATAAGACTTACTTCCTTTTAAATTCATTGAAACTTATTTTATGGCCCAAAATATGGTTTGTCTTGATAAATGTTCTGTGTGCACTTGAAAAGAATGTGTCTTCTGTTGAGTTGGAGTGTTCTATACATGTCAGGCTAAGTCAGGTTGATTGATAGTGGTCAACTCTTTTATATCCTGACTGATTTTCTGTCTGCTTGTTCTGTCAGTTATTGAGAGACGGTATCCACCTGTCTCTGTAAATACTATTTATCTGTATCTTATTTCATTTTTTTTTTTTTTTTTAGTTTTTGTGTCATGTGTTTTTTTTTTTTTTTAAAGATTTTATTTATTTATCTGACAGACAGAGATCACATGTAGGCAGAGAGGCAGGCAGAGAGAGAGAGAGAGAGAGGAGGAAGCAGGCTCTCCACTGAGCAGAGAGCCTGATGCGGGGCTCGATCCCAGGACCCTGAGATCATGACCCGAGCCGAAGGCAGAGGCTTTAACCCAGTGAGCCACCCAGGTGCCCCGTGTCATGTGTTTTGACTCTTGTTATGAAGTACTTAAACATTTAAGAGAGTTATGTCTTTTTTTTTTTTTAAGATTTTATTTATTTATTTGAGAGACCAGGGGCTAGATGGAAAGGGAGAAGCAGACTCCCCATTGGGCAGAGAGCCAACACACAGGATCCTGAGATCATGACCTGAGCTGAATGAAGGCAGATGCTTAACCATTTGAGCCACCCAGGCATCCCAGGATTGTTATGTCTTCTTGATGAATTGATCCCTTCATCATTATGAAATGACCTTCTTTATCTCTGGCAGTATTGTCTGCTATGAAGTTTACTTTGATATTGAGCTTTCTTTTGATTATTATTAGGAAGCTAAATTTTTTTCCAGCATTTTACTTTCAATCTATTTATCTTTATACGTAGGGTACTTTTTTTGTAGGCAGTATATAGTTTGGATCTAAGAGTAAGACCTGAAAATCTCTATTTTTTAATTGCAGTATTGAGGCCATATACATTTAATGTATGAACATATAGTTAGGTTTAAATCTGTCATTTTACTCTTTGTTTTCTGTTTTGTTTTGCTTTCTTTTGAACTGAATATTTCTTATGAATCCATTTTATCTCTTACTGGCTTATTAGCTATTTGTTTTAGTTTTTGTGGTGCTTTCTTGAGGATTAATAGTGTACATCTTTACCTTATCACAGTCTATCTTGTAAAACCTGTGGATAAACAATCTATTTTTAGATGAGAAAGTAGTTATATCTTCAACAAGAACAGCCACTGCAACCTAATTCATGGTGAAATTACAGGTTTCTCCTGAGCCTTTGCTGTCCTGGAAATTATTATTTTTTCATGATTAAATAAGTGTCAGCCAGACTCTTCCAGAAAGCTTTTATAAATAATACTTAAGAATGAAAAAAATCAGCCTCGAACCCTAGCATTTTTTTCCTTATTTCTATAAACTGCTGTTTAGGTTCATGGTAATTTATTTATAGTCGTGACCTAACTTAAATTTTTACTCTGCTTTCTGGTGGCGTTCAGAATGAATATTCTGTATAGAGCCACAGTCTGAGCAAAGAGGAGAGATGTTTTATATCCCAGTGATAATAGTTTCTCACAAACCTGTAGAATCGTTTACAAGTTACTAAGTGGCGTTTTTCCTTATTTCTTACCTCATTGGCTCTTTAGGGTATAGGAAGGGTGGGTAATTTTACAGAGATGAAACCCAGGGCCCAAGAGCTAAAGTGACTTAACTCCAGGTCACCCAGTGTGTTAGTGCTAGAGTTGGAACTCAAAGCCCGGTCTCTTCTGGGTGCCATACCACCCACCCTCATCCTTGACTTGCTACCACTAATACGAACCCCTTTTCCCTAGGTGTTCTGGCAGAAGGAACCTAGTAGCAGCTTGGTGTTTCCTCAAGGAAGCTTTTTGCTTTTTGGCCAGTCTTGGGGAGGTGGGATTAGTATCTTAGTAAACACCCATAAGGGACAGAACAAATCTGACAGGGAAATGTTTTCTTTGCAGCGTTAATCAAGAAATGGAGCATGGCTAATTTCTATTTGCAGCTGAAATGTAATAACCCGTTGTAAACATTGTATTCAAAGGGAAGTCACTGTAATCATTTTGTTCAAAGGGAAGTCAGGGGAGATGGTGAGAGCCAGTAGCTGAATGTATTCATATGCAAATAAATTCTGTTGTGTATCAGAGGACTTGATTTCTATTGGAATTCCCTTTTTTTTTTAGTGCCATTGTTTAGTTTTATATCTCTGAACCCTAAGTCCTTGGTTCTCTGATTTTTAACAAGAATGAAGATGAAGCAAATTCTTCAAAGTATTTAGAACTGTAGGGTGCAGCCCGGTCCATGGAAGCAATCTTGGTCCAAGAGTCAAAGACTTCAGAGTTCTAGGTCTAGGTGTGCCCTTCATTCACTGTACAATTTGAGGCAAAGCATTTAACCACATTGAACCACAGTAGTTACAGTACCTACTTCATAGAGTTGCTGAGAGCATTAAATGAGATGTTGGTAAAGTGTTTTAGCACTATGTGGTACTTGGCTTAATTAGTAGTAATTATCGCTATCTTTATATTTCTGATACCTATCTGTGTAACCTTGGGCAGCTATCCTCGTCATGTGAACCCACTTTCTCCATTTCTAAAAAATGGATTAATCTTAGGACCTTTCCAATTCTGACCATTTAAGATACCATGAATTGGCTATCTTTCTACAAGCTGGTGTCTTCCTGGCATTGTTGTGGTTACAATGGTCATCATGCTCCAAGAGGGGTTACACTGTGGTGTTGATTCTGACCCCCTCTTTTCCTTACAGACCACTACATACACCCGCCGGGGCCATGGGACATGCACCAGCCCAGGTTGCTCCTTTACATATGTCACCAGGCACAAACCACCTAAGTGCCCCACCTGTGGTAACTTCCTAGGAGGGAAGTGGGTCCCAAAGGTAAGCTCCAGTGGTTATTGCTGCTTTGGAAGCCCTACAAAGTAGGCTTCCTGGTCCTCTTTAGAACAGAGGACTTAAAAAATAAGTACTTGTTCTTATTTTCTGACTATGCAAATAAGTTTCATTGTGACTCTTTAAAAAAGAGAATAAAATGTTATCCATAATCTTATGCCATCCAAAGAAAAATCATTGTTAACATCTTGGTGTATTTTCTTTCAGTCTTTTTTCTGATATACAAGTTCTATAGCTCCCCCTCTTTTTTTTTAAGATTTTATTTATTTATTTGACAGAGATCACAAGTACGCTGAGAGGCAGGCAGAGAGAGGGGGAAGCAGGCTCCCTGCTGGGCAGAGAGCCCGATGCAGGGTTCGATCCCAGGACCCCGGGACCATGACCCGAGTCGAAGGCAGAGGCTTTAACACACTGAGTCACCCAGGCACCCCCCCCCCTTTTTTTTTTTTTTAAAGATTTTATTTATTTATTTGTCAGAGAGAGAGAGAGGGAGAGAACGAACACAGGCAGACAGAGTGGCAGGCAGAGGCAGAGGGAGAAGCAGGCTCCCCACAGAACAAGGAGCCCGATGCGGGACTCAATCCCAGGACGCTGGGATCATGACCTGAGCCGAAGGCAGCGGCTTAACCCACTGAGCCACCCAGGCGTCCCACCCCCCCTTTTTTTTTAACTTAATATATCATGCCATTAAATACCCTTCAAGACCATTATCTTTAATTGCTTTATAACTTCCCATGAATGACTACACCATGTTGATTTATTCATTTCCTGTTACGGTTAAATTTTTAACGATCCACCCTCCACACTGACTGCTTAGTTACTCGGGTGCATAACTCACATCTGCTCACTTACTAGCTCAAAGTCCTTTCAGTATCCTGTAGTTCCTATTAAGTGTAGAGGTTTTTAACCTGATATTCAGGTCTTTCATAATTAACTTTCCAAATGTATACCTGTGTCTCTGTTTCTTTCTAAATAAATGACGCCTGATAGATAAATGAGCACTAGAGCTGTGCTGCTGTGAAGTTCAGCTCAGCATGTTTTTTTGGTACTTGTTTTATGCTTTGCACTGATATAAATCATACATACTTGCCACATTTTTTATATAAGACTATAAAGGTCAAAAAGAATTAGAGTAGTCAAGGATGGGTTATAGAAGCATGGTCTTGAAGGATTAGTAGAATTTGGGTAGGTAGGAAAGGAAAGAGAGTGCTTTGTTTTTGTGAAAATCTTTAGGCTGGGTACGTTTTAAACACCTAATACTTTGTTAGGTGTTTAATTCAGCATGATCCAAACTTAGCTGTGTAGAGAAAACTGATGTAGTGGCATACCTATTGAGTTCCCTGGGGGCAGTTTCCGTAGGGCATCTGAAAAATACTGGGATGGTGACTTTTGCCCTCTGGCTGAGTGTTGGGAGTTCAGAGCATCACAAATCCCAGGAGACAGAATAGGTTAATAATTAAGAACACACTTCTGGGGGTGCTTGGCTGGCTCAGTTAGGAGAACATGAGATTCTTGATCTCCAGGTTGTGAGTTCAAGCTGCACATTGAGTGGAGATTACACAGACATACACAAACATGGAAGAAGAAAGAGAAAAAGAAAGGAAACAGGTATTTGGTCTCTACACCAGGTTCCTGGCACTGAGTTCCTAAACCCCTAGAGATTTCCTGAGTGATAGAAGAGAGAGGAGCATCTTCGGGGTTGGGGGGGTGGTGGAGTACACTTCTGGGGTCAGCTCAGCTTTCCTCAGTTTAAACATTTGCCTCCTGGGGATTTTAGCTGTGAAACCTTGGGCAAGCCACTTTATGTCTGTTCTTACTGGTTTATCTTTCATTTGTTAGTGAAAGTTAACAGTAGTGCCTACCTCATTAGGGTTGGTGGAAGGATCAAATGAGATTATCCCTGAAAAGTGGATGGCACATTCCTAGTGTAGATTAAATCCTCAATCAGGGGTCACTGCTGCCACTGTTGGCAGCAGTGTAATTGTCTCTGTCATTGCCCTTCACGCTGTCACTTCAGGGGGCAGGAAGGATCCAGTGCTAGTGTATTTCAGGAGATTGTGTTGAGTTTCTTTTGCTCACCACCTCTTTTGTGCTGCTGTGCAGCCATTCGGTTTCCTCCCACCCTAATTATTCTCCCCAAAATGTACTTCCTAAGCTGCAGTAGAGAGATTGAATGAATAGGGTAGTCCGGATCCTTCTTGGCCCTTCTTCACAGATGCACAGCAGGTCTGTCAAATGACCTTATTTCTTGTGCTTTTGCATGGAAGAGTTCTAACTGTTCCTGTGGCCTTGCCTCCTTCTGTTCTGTTTTTACTTCGGCTTTCTTTTCTTTTCCATTTATGTCTGTTTTCCCCCTTTGATTGAAATAACTTTTGAGCCATGGTTCCTTTTCTGAGATGAAAGTCATGATGGGAAACCAGTTTTTTTTCTTAGTTACTTGTCCCCCATCTTGACTTGCTAAGTCAGATTTTTCTTCTCCAAAGGTTTTTATAAGAATTACAATGTAAAGAGTAGATGCTGTGATTTCTTAGTCTCATAGGATCAGAATTGGTGAGCGTAAGAAGAAAAACGGTAACATTTGAGCATCATTGCACTTGGAATTTTAGAGATAAAAGTGACTTTGGTTTTCAAGATAGTTCAAGTCTCTAGCTGAGGAAAAATAGATTCAAGAGAAGTGACTTGTTAAGTTCACGTAGCTAATTATGTCAGTGCTTTTCCACTAAATCACACTTCTCAGTCATTGCTATGCTGTTTAGCTGCAGAATCTTAAGATTTCTGGAGTTCTGATTTTTGAAGCAGCAAGTATAAATAGTTTCTAAAAGCTCCGAATGTGTTCATGACTGTCAGGAAATGACTCACCTTTTCTTGTATTGTTCCAGAGTTCATACTGGCTAAAATTAGCCTAAGAAAGTTTGGCACTGTTCCCAATGAATTGGATGGAACAAAAGATGGTATATATAAAGCTTTTTAGCCCAAGGCCTCACTCCTTTGGCTCTCTGATTGTGGTAATTGAGGTCTCTGAGCGGGCAACTGGTAGTGTTTACCTTCCATCTTAAAAGAAAGTGACATCTAAAAAGGGTAGGCTGAGTTAAGGAAATCTGAACTCGCTAGGTAGCTTTTTGCTCTGATTCCTTAAATTATTCAGTCTCCCTGCAGAGGATTTTTATCTGAAATAGCCCACTTAGTGGGCAGTGCTTTGCTCAAAGATTTCATTGCTGGGATTTAGTTAAACTTGTCTCCTGTTTTTCTGCTGACTTTTCAGTCTCCAGGAGTCAGTAGGCTCTATGCGGTTTACTTGGAATTTTTCTCTGTATTTACTTGTCCTTATGGATTATTACTGTGTGTGAGAATCTGGGAATGCTTTACTGGCAATTTCTTAAAGGTTATCCATATTGGTTCCAGAGGCAGTGTGGTGCCCTGCTGGCTTTGGAAATGTGAGGGGTTTTGATAGTCAATGACTGGGTGAATACTGAAATTGAATAACATTAGCCACAGATGCTAATCTTCCGCAATGTGCAGGATTCCCTGCACCATGAATTGGGCCACGCAGAAGGCTATGTACTGCTGTCGATGAACACTGAGAGCCTGGCTCTTATTTCATGGTGACAAAGTGAGGGTTCTAATGAAGTTTGTTGTAGGTGACATAAGTAATTGTGTGTGAAGCACAGCATAGATAGAACCCAGCTTTTATTCTTGTTGATAGGGTCTTTCGCCATTCACATGGAATTTAAAAACCTGAGACCTGTTCTGAAGACAACCACTGTTTTATAAAAAAAAGAAAATTGTGTACCTGTATGTATATAAATATAGGTGTCTGTATAAATAATAGTATGTTTCCACAGAAGTACTGACGGGATAAAAGCTATGGCACCAAGGAATTTTTTTAAAGTAGGTTGATCTGAAATAGCTGCTGATATTTTTAGTGAGTTTGATTATTTTCTAGTAAGTAATTAATATGTATGAGTTAATTTGACCAAGGGAGAAGTTTGTGGCATGTGTGTAGGTCAGCCTTAAGATTTATCTGACAGAATCTGGGACAAAAGAGTTTTCCCCAATAGAATTGGAAGCTTTGAGTCTCTCCGTGTGAGATTTGACCACATTGGGATTAACGGAATCTCGTAAAGGGATCACCAAAACAAACAATCTAGGACTTCTAGGCCCAGTATGGCAATACGTCAGCTTCTATCTAGACGTAGAGAAGCAGGCTTTAAAGGTCAGGCCTGAAATGCCAACATTTGTTTGCTGAAACTTGAAGCTATCAATAAGAGACTTGTCAGGAGGAGAACAGCTTTATCCTAAGTAAGGTGTTGTATAAGTGAAAGGAGCCAGAAGTCAGAAGACTTAGATTCAGGCCAATTTTGTACTTGGGCCCGTAAGTTAACCTGTTAGTCTCTCTGGGTCTCCATCTCCTTATGTGTTACCCATCCATTTTTGTCGTGAGGATCACGAGAGAGTACTTGGGATGTGGTGTCTATTGTAAAATGCTGTATGCGTAAAGGCATTCTTATTTTTTTTTTCCTAGGAAAAGCCAGCCAAAGTCAAAGTGGAATTGGCTCCTGGTATCTCCTCCAAAGGCTCGGTGGTTAAAAGAAATCAGCAGCCTGTCAACACTGAGCAAAACTCCCCTAAGGAAAACGCCTCCAAACTGACTCTGGAGAACTCGGAAGCTGTAAGCCAGCTCCTAAGTGTAGTTCCTCCAAGAGAAGTGGGTGAGGAGAATGAGTGGGAGGAAGTGATCATCTCAGATGCCCATGTTTTGGTCAAGGAAGCTCCTCGGAATCGTATAGCAGCCGTGAAGACGCCGGTGGTCAAGAGTGGTGTGCAGCCTGAGGTCTCTCTGGGGACAATTGAGAATGACAGTCCTGGACCAGACATAACACCACCAGCTGAGAGGACCAGCACCTCCAGTCCTCTCCCTGCTCCTAAAAAGCCTACAGGGTAAATTAATGTGCTCATACATTGTAGGATTGTATTTAGAATAGCAGGTTGGGAAGTGCTCCTTGTTTTATCCTGTGTCCTTAGAGCATTCCTGAGAGGGATGAGAGCCCAATTAATGATTCCTATTTTAGAGATAAACCAAGGCCTAGAGCCACGGAATGATTTTGCCTTTCCTCTTACACTCTGCTGTCTGTACATTGCTGTTGTGTTCCTGTACATCTCTTGTCGTTTTCTCTGAAGCAGTTATTAGGGTCCTGCTGGTACAGGCTGAGGGTGGTGTTACAAACTAGTATCCAATCCTGGGTATCCAATCCTGGATACTAGATTTGGAAAGAAAACCCTTATTAAGCCATCTTTTAGAATGATTCCTGTCCTGGTGGTCAGAGGATTCTGTTCTGATTATGATCTGTCTCATTCTCCGTTTGACTTTCGGCATTGTCCCTTCATGCCCATTCTCGCTTCTGAAAAAATCTCGAGTTGGGTATTGAAAAAAAATCTAAAGTTTAATGGCTGGCCTGCACAGACCGAAAAGGATTATGTGTAAAGCATACACAGCCCAGTGCCTTGCTGATGGGAGGAAGCCCATAAATATGGGTGATTTTTCCTCTCCCTTCCCTCCTTAAAGGCCTGACTGGATTTTTCATGTGGCCCCTTTCCAGACGTTGTTGTCTTAACCTGCCCTTATTTGTTTATATTGGTGGTTCTCAACAGGGAGCACTTTGGCCCCAGGGGACATTGAGGCATTTGGGGTTGTGAAAACGGGGGGCAGAGGTGCTGCAGGCCTCTGGTGGGCAGAGGCCAGATGCGCGACTCAACATTCTACAGTGCACAGGACAGGCCCCCAACAAGGAGTAGCCAGCCCAAAATGTCGGCAGTGTCAAGGCTTAGAAAATGTGGTGTATAGTATTCAATTTGATGTTTTATTGTTGAATAGGAAATATATTCACATGTTTCAAACTCGAGATATAAACTGAAACAAATCTCTCTTCTAGTCTGTTCTTCACTCATCCATTTCCATTTTCCATACACAGTATTCCCATCTTCCTGTGTTTCTAGACATAATTTTACACAATGTGTATATGTATAGATGTGTATGTGTATATATATGTATTTTTTTCCTCCCTTTTTTACAGATGGTAGCATAACTTAAATACTTGTGCATCTTGCCTGTTTATATATATATATATATTTTTTAAAGATTTTATTTATTCACTTGACAGAGATCACAAGTAGGCAGAGAGGCAGGCAGAGAGAGAGAGGAGGAAGCAGGCTCTCTGCCAAGCAGAGAGCCTGATGCGGGGTTCGATCGCAGGACCCTGAGACCATGACCTGAGCCGAAGGCAGAGGCTTAACCCACTGAGCCACCCAGGCACCCCTTGCCTGTTTATATTTAACAGTATACTTTGGGATGGTTCTGTATCCTCAGAGAATGAAGCCATGCGGTTTAGACCTTTTGTTTTGGGCAAGTGAGTTACTTGGCAAATGTGTATTGAGGCCTTCTGTGATGTAGACTATGCTCAGCGCCAGAGCTACAAAGAAAATTTGACTTTGTTCTGCGGGGTCTCTTAGCTGCCCTCATGTGGGAGACTGAGCGACTTGAAATACTAATTAGAAGCAGATCAAATAGTATGACTACAGTAGCTGTCGATGTTCTGCATTGTAGGCACTCTTTTGTGCTTTTTTATCTTCATAATGACCCCATGAAATATCTCTCTAAAGCCTGACAGTTTATTATACTGTCCCTCTACTCAGATGCTATCTGGAGATTATATTTTGGTTTTCTTCACCCCTTGGTCTGGAATTTTTAGATTTGCTGCCTTGTTTGTTTGTTTGTTTGTTTGTTTCCAGAGTTGACCTGCTCACCCCTGGGGCCAGAGTCCCGGAGCTTAAAGGCAAAGCTCGGGGCAAGCCCTCATTACTGGCTGCAGCAAGACCCATGAGAGCAATTCTCCCAGCCCCATCTAACATGGGCCGAGGCAACAACATGGGACTGCCTAGGGCCAGGCAGGCCTTTCCTCTGAGTGGTAAGGGGCTGGGACAAACCTGGGAGTGGGGAGCTGTCTGATGGGAAGGGGACAGGAGTGGGTGTTGTTGAGAATGAAGATGAGAGACTTAGGGAGACTCTGAATGCACTGAAGTCACAGTTTGGCTCCTGATTGTCTCAGATAAAACCTCCTCTGTGAGGACTTGTGGCCTGAAGCCAAGCACACTGAAGCAGCTGGGCCAGCCGATCCATCAGCCATCTAACACCAGCGAGGTGAAGGTAAGACTCATTCTCCAGAGGTGGAGCTTTCCAGGAGGCCTGCTGCTCTGAGAACAGGACTTCTATTTAGTGTCTCAAAGCCATAAGCAAAAAGCCTGTTCTTATACTGGTAGACCTCTGGAATGAAGTTGAGCATGATGAGTTATTTATTTTTAGTGAAATTTCTTTTCTTGTTATAAAATAAATGCATGCTTTTAAACTTTTAATTTAGAAATAACTTTGAGGGGTGCCTGGGTGGCTCGGTTAGTTAAGCATCTGCCTTTGGGTCAGGTAATGATCCTGGGGTCTCAGGATCAAGTCCTTTATCTGGCTCCCTGCTCAGTGAGGAGCCTGTTTGTCTCTCTGTCTGCCCTCCCCACCACTTGTACTCTTCTTCTATCTCTTAAATAAATCTTAAAAAAATAATTTTGAAACTTAGTGAACAAATTGCATTGCAAGAGTACAGATAGTACAAAGAGCACCCGTGTACTTTTTATCCATAGTCACTTACTGTTATAGCCCCTTTTGCTTTGTCATTTGTGCTCCTGTGTGCTTCTAAAATACAGGTAATTTAAGGAGAAGTTACATGTCCTTTTGATTCTTAATACTTCAGTGTGTATTTGCTAAGAAGGATATTCTGCTACTGACACGTTGATACAATATTTCAGTCTGTCATTTGCATTCCCATTTCATCGGTTTTACCCAATTATGTCCTTTATAGCATTTTTCCACTCCATTAGAGGATTCAGTCTAGGATTGGATAATTGCATTTAGTTGTCTTGTTTCTTCAGCCTCTTTTGAAAAAATGAATGCATGACTGTTGTAGAAAGGTAAGGCAGAAAGAAAGTAAGTCCTTTGTAATCCTGCCACCCAGAGCTAACTACTATTGGCAGTCTGCGCCCATTCAGCCTTTGAGTCCTTTCCTGTGTTTGTGTTTTTTAATGATTTTTTTTTAAGCCAAAAACATGGCTCTTACTTCACATTGTGGTTTGTAGCCAGTATAATCTTTTAAACTTAATGATAGTGTTATTAGAGGCTTCCCAGATGCCAAAAATTCAGTGTATTCAAGCACATTTACTCTTAGGTATTTTTTGTTTTGTTTTGTTTTTTGCTTGTTTTAGTTCTTTTTCCATATGTGACTAGAATAGTTATGATCAGAATTCCCTAAATCAGCATTTTTTTTACTAGACATCTTTTTTTGGGTCATGCACATTTTTACATCACAGCCCAGTAAACTTATCCGTACCTGTATACTTAAGAAGTAGAGGGAAGCTATTTATGCCTTTATTATATGCAGTCACTTTGCTATTTTTCATTTTGCAAAATGCTGGTTTCAACTCATTTAATTAATTTCACGATCCCTCTGTAGTTGAAAACCCTGTTAGACCAAAATTGAAATAGGAAAATCAGGCTGGCTTATCCCTTACCGTGTGTTCTGCTGGGCAATTTCCCTTGCTCCAGATTTGCCCCCAAAAGAATATCAACTGACTTTTACTTTGAAGGCTGATGTGTTTGTCACCCGGATGTGGTGTCAGCACTGTGTGTGTGTGTGTGTGTGTGTGTGTGTGTGTGTGTGTGTGTGTGTGTGATTGATTGATTGATTGATTGATTTCTGGGTATAGAAGGCTGGTTATTTAGTCAGCTTCCATTGCTTTGTAGACTCCCAGCCCTGAGATTCCCTTTACTTGTGTAAACTCCCAGTCATCCGTGTAAGTAGTTTCTTTTTGACTGGTAACATTGGGTTATTTGTTAAAAGCCATAGTCCTTTTGCTAGTTTTAAGCCTGTCAAATTACATGAACTTTTATATTCTAACTATCAACTTAAATTCAGTATTATAGAATAATTACCTTTAGAATGGTATCTTCATCTTCTTCAGTTTTGTAAGTAATATCTACATTCCGTATAGAACATTGGAAATTTTTTTTAAGATTTTATTTATTTGAGAGAGTATGTGGAAGAGAGCACAAGTAGGGAGAAAAGCAGAGGGAGAGGGAAAAGCAGCAGGGAGCTTGATGTGGCGCTTGATCTCAGGACCCTGAGATCATGACCTGAGCCGAAGGCAGATTCTTGACCGACTAAGCCACCCAGGTGCCCCAAACATTGGAAAATTTCGTAAGTGGTAATAAATGGGGAAGCAGTCATGATTTTCCTCTCATCCTGTGACATTTTCATGAGTAATCTCTCAGACTTCTGTGCCAACATTTAACCACATATTTGCGTGTATAATAATCATGAGCTTTTCTCACTTGGTATTAGTTGTCCATCTGATTCACAGTACTTCTAATATGCAGTATTAGAAGTTGCACAGAAGAGTATGGCAACCCTGGACTTGGAAGTGACACTCAGCCTTTGGTGGGCTGCTGATGCTGACTAGCATCCTAGAGGGCTTACATGGAGCATAGCTGTGTACATTCCCTTGGGAAACTATTTCCTCAAGCTGTTTCAGGACACAGGACCTCAGCAGTTTGAGGTTTTAGGAAAAACACCAAATCATTTGTTCTGATCCACAGCTACCAAATGGCCCGGCCAGTAGGACATCTCAGGTGAAAGTTGTAGAGGTCAAGCCTGATATGTTTCCTCCATACAAGTACAGCTGCACTGTAACGCTGGTAAGTGTAGCCAGTGGATTGACATGGAGAGATGGTTCTGGTTTTCTGGCGGAGGGTGAGTAAAAGTCTGAGGGAGGTGGGGAGTGGTCATTCAGAGTGGTAGTAGGGTCAGGGACAGATCATTGGTTCTGAAGAGGCCATCACTGATACAAATAATAGCTGCTGAGTGAATCAGCTGGGTTTCTCCCAGGTGATATCTTTTTTTTTTTTTTAAGATTTTATTTATTTATTTGACAGAGATCACAAGTAGGCAGAGAGAGAGAGAGAGAGAGAGAGCGAGAGAGGAGGAAGCAGGCTCCCTGCTGAGCAGAGAGCCCGATGTGGGGCTTGATCCCAGGACCCTGAGATCATGACCTGAGCCAAAGGCAGAGGCCCCAACCCACTGAGCCACCCAGGCGCCTGTCCCAGGTGATATCTTTAAGGGTACAGGCCAGCTGAGTCCCGGATATTTCTTGGAGAGTAATTGGAGATGAAAATCTAGTCCAGCTCTAGCATTCAGCAGTCTTTGGACCTTTTAACCTCAGATGTGTTTTCCACACATATGCTTGAGAAAGCTGTATTTTCCTTCTTAAAATACCAGTTACATTCAGTAGTGGTATCTCAGAACATTTGAGAAGTGCTCTGGTAAAGCAGCTTTGTTTCAGTTGGCATATCCTACCAAGGTTTTCCCTCCCCACCCACCTTTTGTTTTTAACACTGCTTGTATTATCCCAGTAAGCAAATATGTGACTCTGGGGATCTTATTTCAAGGCTCTTGGAAGTTATTCTACATGTACTTTTGCAGTTGTCACTCTCATCTCTGATTGACTGATAGCTGGTCATCCTGGTGTTTGACTCTGCCCGAGTGTAACTTTTGTAGAACTGAATATTGGTCTTACTTTTTTAGGATTTGGGCCTGGCTACTTCAAGAGGCAGGGGAAAGTGCAAGAATCCCTCTTGTAACTACGTCTACACCAACAGGCATAAACCGCGGATTTGTCCCAGCTGTGGTTTTAACCTTGCCAAAGACCGAACTGAGAAAACCACCAAGGCTCTCGTGAGTTCCTTCCCTAAACACATACCATCGCCTTGTGTGAGCTCTGTTAGTGTACCTGTTTTAGTAGAAATAAAATGATTTCTTAGTACATGATAGTAGTTAGAACACCAGAACTGTAACCAGTTGTTAAGTTCTGAATCTAGCTGCCTTTTCTCTGGGCTTCCTTGACTTCATTGTTAAGTCGAGAAGGCTGGGTAGGTACCTTAATCTCCGAGAACCATCTAGCCCAGTGGACCAAGAGGTCATTCGCCAAGATGAATGGGAACAGAGGCTTTAAAGAGAATTTGGAAGGAGCGGGATGGAAGGGTTATATTCTTTTAGATCTGAGACCTGGTGGAAGACCTGTAAATATTGTCTTGGTAAGTAGAGAATGCCAGCCCTAGACTTCATAGATGAGATCACTGCTTCTTAGGTTCCTTGCAGAGCTTTTGGCTCAATACAAAGCTTTACTTCTAGCAGTCTTGGCAAATCTCTTTGAAGTTGGACCAAGCTGTTTGGATAGTAAAACACATTCCACTTGGCTCCTTAGGGCTTGTTTTTTATTTATCAGAACCAGGAAAAATGGGTATCTTTAGAGGTCTTTTGAATTTCTTTAAGTGAGCAGAAAGATCTAGCACCTGAGGCAGGAGATGAGGGTCAGAAGACAGATCTTCTTGGGATGCCTGGGTGGCTCAGTCAGTTAAGCCGTTGCCTTCGGCTCAGGTCATTATCCCAGGGTCCTGGGATCGAGTTCTGTATCAGGCTCCTTGCTTGGTGGGGAGCCTGCTTCTCTCTCTGCCTGCCACTCTGCCTGCGTGTGCGCGCGCTCGCTCTCGCTCTCTCTCTCTCTCTCTGACAAATAAATAAAATCTTAAAAAAAAAAAAAGACAGAGCTTCTTGATCTGCTTTGGTGGGGAAAAGAGGATGGCATCCAGAATAGGTCAGGATCCAACATGGAGCCTGGCCACTCCAGATCTAAGCTGACGAGGTGGGCAGGATTTGGATGGAAGGGGAAGGCATTCCATACTCAAGGATAAGCAGTGGCAAAAGTGAGGAAGGAGCTAGAGAGGGTGTTCCAGTCACCTGAAAGAGAAGGGTATGTAGGGAGGAGTATAGAAAATAAGGCACGAAAGGCACATTGGGGCCATATTGTGGAAGATCTTTAAAGCTAAACCAGGCAGTTTGTTTTTTAGGCCGTAGGGTCACATTGAGGCCGTGCTTTAATGTGCTGCTCTTCACTTAGGGTTGATGACATTCTGTCTTGATTCCCTCTTAGCTCCCAGTGACACCACAGTCTCTTTTAGGGCAGGTCTATGTTCTGTATCAGTAGAGGCTCAAACATTCCTTTCTCCTATTTGATTGTAGTTGTTGATGTGGTTTGCAGTATGGAAATGGATGTTGCTCCCTAGATTTAGGATAATGAGTTGACCTAATTTTCCAGGAATGGTCTAGGGACCTGGAGCCAATTGATTTCAAATCCTGCTCTTTGAAATTTATATTCTTCTCTCTTTGGCTAATAGCTGCCTACCCACGGGACACTTACTTTCTGACATTCTGTCACCTTTCAACTTCCTGAATTTTAGAGAAATATACTAAACTGAAACACTAGTCAGAGACCCAGGGATCTTTGTGTGTAGTGCTCTTTGGGGGCCCCCTGGTGGCCATATGTTTCCTGTGCAGCTTGTCCTTGGTGGGTATAATTAAGACTATAACAATTTCTGGACAGGAATGGTCTTCATTCCCTTCCATCTTTCATCTGTTGCTCAGAACAAAAGGATATAGTATTCCTGCCAGCTCTTCCAGTCCATGGTTCAACATAGTCATGACTGGGAACACACTGTCTCCTAAGGCAACTCCTAGTGTCAGTCAGCTCTCTGCAGCCATTCATTCATTCTTTCAGCAAGCATACATTGAATACCCTCTATAGGTCAGGTCTTTGGAGATACAAAGATAAATAGGACATGGTCCCTTCCTTGAGGAGCTCACAGTCTAGTGTGGGAGAAAGGTAGCCAAACTTACAAATAATTAGACAGGAGTTGCTGCATGTGTGCAGAGTTACTCAAAAGTTCCTTCTTGTTATTTAGCATGTTATGTCTGCAAAACAACATGTAAAATATGAATTAGCATTTTTGTGTGCCCTTATGCTGGTATTGAGAATCTGTAAATAAGCAAGGACCTTACACTTGTAAAAGATGGGGGAATAATCTTACCAACTGGGAATTAGTGAATTTTGCAGTAAGGAACGGACTCAGGGGGCAAGGGGGAGAGATTGATTCCTGCTGCGTTTGTACAAAGGATTAGGGAGGAACCTCTACTGAAAAGGACTGTTTTGTTTTGTTTTGTTTTGTTTTTTTAAGATTTTATTTATTTGTCAGAGAGAGAGCATGCAAGCAGGCAGAGTGGCAGGCAGAGGCAGAGAGAGAAGCAGGCTCCCAGCTGAGCAAGGAGCCCGATGTGGGACTTGACCCCAGGACCCTGGGATCATGACCTGAGCCGAAGGCAGAGGATTTAAACCACTGAGCCACCCAGGCATCCCAGGACCTGTTTTTAATGAGCGTTTTAGAACCTTGTTTCTGAAAGCCTCTGACTGGTGTCTAATATAGTTCCCTTGTACACAGACGATAAAAGCGTTAAAGAGAAATATTTGAAGCGGTACGGATGGTTGTTTACATATCAAAACTACTGTTCATAGAGCTTTCATTGCATCTCCAGTATTGTTCTAAGGGCTTTACTTGGAATATTTTATTGACTCTGTTCAACAATTCTAGAATATCGCTAGTGTTTCATCCTTCATTTCATAGGTAAGGAAACTGGGCTCAGGAAGATAAGTAAATTGCTTTGGTTCACACATCTATAGGTGTTTCATGGCATGTCCAGAATTGAGACCTGGGTGTGTTATTCTCCAAACCCCATCCCTGGTGAATGGAAGCTGACTCTTGCAACTATTACCAAGCAGAGTGTATCATCCTCTCATTTCACTGAGAGAGAACCTGACACCAGAGAGAGAAAGCAGCTGCCTTGAGTCACACAGCGAGTTACTAATTGAGCTGGTTCAAAGCCAAGGTTTCCCCTCTCCACCATGGCTGGGCCCATGCCTCTGTCACTTGCAGCCTCTCCCGTGTTTTAGCCTGAGGCTTGTGGTACCCTGGGTGCTGGCTGATCCTTCAGTCCGCTCTCTTCCCAGGAGGTCAGCTCACCTCTCCCAGATGTGCTGAGTGCCACAGAGCCGCTGAGCCTGGCCCAGAGGGAGATCCAGCGCCAGTCCACGCTACAGCTGCTGCGCAAAGTCCTGCAGATTCCTGAGAACGAGTCAGAGCTGGCCGAGGTCTTCGCCCTGATTCACGAGCTCAACAGCTCTCGACTCATTCTGTCCAACGTGAGTGAAGAGACAGTCACCATCGAGCAAACCTCTTGGTCGAATTATTATGAGTCTCCGTCCACGCAGTGCCTACTCTGTAGCAGCCCATTATTCAAAGGGGGACAAAAGTAAGCACCCCTTTCAGATTTGCCCTGTCCCCAGCTGCCCTGTCTTCCTCGGCCCGTATTGCCCCTTTCTTCAGACTATAAAGTTACAGCCTTTGAAGGTGTTATTCTCTGCTTCTCTTAGGTTTCCTTTGCTTTTGAATTGCTAAAGTAAAATAATTAGTAATCGTATATTATTTCTATTGAAAAATGTCTGAAAGTATTGCCACCAAGTTAGGATTCTATTTACATCTGGACTGGCCAGCATAATGCTTGGATTTGGAAGTTCAAGGGGATTGGTTAAATTGGGTAATAAATTCAGAGTTACATTAACTTTAGGGGTGATTCCACAGACCTCATTCCAACAGAATGGGACCACCCTCCTAGAAAACCCTGGGACACAAGCCCCAGCACCTTCATCTGCCTGTTTCATTAGTCTTGAGAATTTTGCCATTGATCACTGAGCCTCGGAACTGCATTAAGTCGATTTCCCTTCTTTTTTTTTTTCTGTTGGTGATGTTTTGGTACCAGCTCCCTGGCCGGGCCCCAGGAGTGCTGGCTGCTGACAGCCAGCCGGCTGCAGGTGGTGACTGCGCAGGTGAAGATGTGTCTGAATCCTCATTGTCTGGCCCTGCACAGTTTCATGGACATCTATACAGGTGGGTGTCATTCTTTCTTCCCGCAGACAGCCCCACAGCAGGCTTCGGAGCAGCTTCTGTGGGTCAGACCTCTGTGCCTTTGAGCAGTGGACCTTCTCTCAGATGGGGCTTCTGAGAAAGAGGCAGTTTTTCCTCTTGGATATCTCAGCCCCAGAAGATGATGTTCTCTCTCAAGTGTTGGGACTCTTGAAACAAAGTTCATTCGTAAAGAATAGATCCTATTTGTGGAAAAAATGGAACATGCTGACAAGTATAAAGAAGAAACTAAAATCACTAGTAATCGTGCTGCCATGAGATAGACACTTCACGTTACGCTCTTTAATCTTTCAGGTGTGGTATTCATCTGCACAGAATATAAGGAAGTAGGAGAGTGAGGGGTATATAGTTTTTCTTTCAACAAAAGTGGGATTGTGCTGGGTGTTATTTTAGAGTATTTGATTTGTTTTTTGTTTTTTTTTTAAGATTTTATTTATTCATTTGAGGGAGAGAGAGACCAAGCACAAGCAGGGGAAGAGTCAGAGGGAGAGGGAGAAACAGACTTCCGCCGAGCTAGAAGCCTGACATGGGGCTCGATCCCAGGCCCTGGGGAACATGACCTGAGCCGAAGGCAGACACTAAACCATCTGAGACACCCGGGTGCCCCTGGAATATTCTTTTTTAAGTTTAGTAGTGTCTCATGGGCATCTTCCCGTGCCAGCAAGTGGAGAAATACGTGACCATTTTTAAGGGGTGCGTGGGACTCCGTTTTAGAATTTCTTTATAATTAACTCACGGTGTACAAGCCTTCATTATTTCCTTTGGGCGAGTACTACACATGGAATTGCTGCGTGTTCACCCATTCCCCCTGTACATTCATCAGCGTCAGACACCACGGAGCATTCACCATGTGCCAACAGTGTTAGAATTTGGATCTTGAATTTCACATGTAGAATTGAGTGCTGAAGATTAAGGAGTGTTTGTTATTCTCTTTATCTTTGGAACCTTATGGTGCCTTGTTTTGAATTTATGCTCTTAATGTCTTGTGTTGCCCATTTGAATCTGTCGTATTTTTTGCTCTAGCCAGCAGTTAATGAGAATGCTATATCCCTGTAGTCTGTCTGGGCCAGTAGTACCTAGGATTTTATTTTTATATATATATATACGTATATATATTCTTTTTTTTTTTTTAATTTTAGTTTTACTTTTAAATTTACATACAGCAAAATTTACCTTGTTGTTTGACATTTACATGAGTTCTGAAAATGCACCAAGATGTGTGACTGCCACCACAGCCAATAGAATAGTTCCATTGCCCACAACCTTTCTCCTGTAGTGTGCCTTGTACTCAAACCCACCCCACACCTCTAGCAACCATCTGATAATGTTCTTCATTTCTCTTTACTCCATCTTTCCAGAATGTCGCTTACCACAGTATGTAGCATTTTAAAAGTTTTTTTTAAATTACAAATTTTTAAAAAATTTAAGTAGAGTTGATACACAGTATATGCAGCATTTTAAGTGAGTCTGGCTTCTTTCATTAAACGTCATGCCTTTGAAAGTCATCCATGTTGACACCTGGGTGGCTCAGTCAGTTGAGCATCCAGTTCTTGGTTTCAGCTCCGGTCTTGATGTTGAGGTCCTGGGATGAAGCCTGGCATCAGGCTCTTTGTTCATTGTGGAGTCTGCTTGGCATTCTGCCTCTCTCCCTGCACCTCCTCCCACTCGCATGCTCTCTCTCAAAAAAAAAAAAAAAAAAAAAAAAAAATCCATATTGTTGCATGTATCAGTAGTTTGTTCCTTCTTCACGTTGAGTAGTTTTCCATTGCGTGGAGTACCACAGTTTACATGTCTGTTCACTTGTTGAAGGACTTATGTGTTGTTACCAGATTTTGACACTTAGGAATAGAGCTATTGTGAACATTCACATAAAGGCTTTTGTGTGAACACAAACTTTCATTTCTCTTGGGTGAATACCTAGGAGTCAAATTGTTGGGCTATATGCTAAGTATATGTTTAATTTTTTTAAAGTTGTCAAACTGTTTATCTGAATGTTTGTCCCATTCCATTGTTACTTCCAGCAGTGAGTGAGAGTTTTGATTTGCTCCATTTGTGAGCATTTGGTACTATTTTTTTTGGTTCTTGTTTTTCTTAGTCATTCTGATGGTTTTATGAAGTGGTACCTCATTGTGGTTCTGATTTGTATTTCCTCAATGATATTGAGTATCATTTCATGGGTTTATTTGCTAGCCATGTGTCGTCTCTGGTGAAGAATCTGGTCCATGTTTGGCCTGTTGAACTATTGAATTTTGAGAATTTTGGGGTTTTTTTTTTTTTTTTTTTTTTTTTTTAGAATTCTTTATATATTCTGGATCCACAAGTCTTTTGTCAGATAAGTGATTTATAAATGTTTTCTTATGGTCTCTGGCTTGACTTCATTCTTTCAGTGGAATCTTCCACAGAGCAGAAATTCTTAGTCATGACAAAGACTACTTCATCAGTTGTTTCTTTTAGGGATTATGCTTTTGATGGTCTCTGTAAGGTCTCTCTCCTTCGGTGAAGATCATCAGTATTCTCTGTTTTTTTTCCTAGTTGTTTTAAGATTTTATGACTTATATTTAGATCTGCGGTTCATTTTGTATTAATTGTTATATAAAGTGGGAGGCCCAGATTGAGTTCTTTGTTTTCTTGTTTTGCATATGTACATCCAGTTGTATCACCATTTATTGAAAGGTAGTCTTTTCTTCCATTGAATTGCTTTGGTTCCTTTGTTGAAAAACAGTTGATCATATGTGTGTGTCTTATTTCTGTGGTCTGTGCTGACCCATTGGTTTATGTTGGCCATTCTTTTGCCAGTACCACACTGGTCTTGATTACTATAGTCTGGATAGTAGGTCTTAGAATCAGTTAGTGTGAGTCCTTCAGCCTTGTTCTTCCTGAATTGTTTTGGCTATTTTAGTTCTTTCCATTTCCATATAAATTTTAAAATCAACTTCTCAGTATCTACAGAATCCTGTTACAATTTTAATAGGGAATACATTGAATCTATAGACCAATTTATGAAAGCTTGACATGCTTGGAAATACTGAGTCTTCTAATCCCTAAACCTGTCCATCTTTCTATTTTATTAGAGTTTATTTTCTTATCAGTGTTTTGTAGTTTTCAGCATATAGATCCTCCACATATTGATAGATTTATACCTAAGTTATTTCAGTTTTTTCAATGGTAAGCGATGTGGTTCAATTTCTAACTTCAATGTTAGTGTAGAAACACAATTGGGTAGACAAAACCCAGTCCATTGAATTTTTATCCAGTGACCATGCTAAACTTACCAACTTAAGGAACTTTTTGTAGATCAGTATTACAGTATTTTAAAGCTTGCCAATTTGTTAGGTAAAAACTAGTGTATCATGTCTTAATTTGTTGCATTTCTCTGATTACTAGGAGGATTGTATGTTTTTTTGTCTTTTAATCTCTTCTGTGAATTTGTGAACATTTCCATTCTTCTTTTTTTTTTTTTTTTTT